>NC_059472.1:127810674-128058174 GCF_018139145.2 Gymnogyps californianus
GATGCTGACTCTGAACAAAAGGCATGAAATAAAGTTGGAATAAGATGTAGCCATACAATAGGTGAGAAAGTTATTTGTATAAAAGCCTTCTAGAAGAGCATTGAGTAGTAACATTATTGGGAACCAAAGAAATTGCTCGATATCTGGGCTGCCATTCTTCCTCGGGGAAACTGTATTTAACAAAAAAAAAAAGACACAAAGCACACATAAGTGCCTCTCATAACGTGAAAGATTTCTGTTTAATTTTGTTTAAGTGTTCTGTGCTATCAGTTGCTGCTTGAATTAAATGAAAAGCAATTTCAGTGGTAAACTGAACCCTTAAATGTAAGAAAAAATTTCCATTTTCTTTTGAGCTATGATCTTAAATTATAGCAGTGCCCACTAGAGCTGTTTGAGCTCAGGTTGTGTTGGTGTGTTTGTTATAATAAACCCCTTACTTAAGCAGGATTATGACTTGGCCACAACAATACCTAGCAGAATAAAAGGTGACAGGCAAACTCTTAGTCTGGGAAAGATTTTTTTTAAAAAACATATTTAAGGTAAAATCCTCCTAAGTTTATCACTTTAAAAGGGATATTGTTAACATCGTTACTTATTAAAATAAACAGATTTTGACAGCTGCCTCATTTGATCACAAGTACAATTAGGACTTTTAAATGATCCTTATTTTGAGTCTCATTTTTAAAACGCAACACAGATCGTGTCCATTGTGAGAAAGCATTTGTAATAGCTGACTGAAAATCCAATGGCGATTTTTAGTATTTGAATAAGTGAAATAAATTAAGATGACAACTCAATAGCAAAAAACCTTTTCCAAATTATTTTTGCACTGCTTGAAAATCGGCTTCATACCAAAGTAATAGTGAACAGTTTATATACATCCTCAACCATTAGAGCCATATAGGAATCTTCTTAAATATATGCTCTAATTTTAAAAAAGTATAATCTTATACTTGAAGCTGAATTTAAATAGTCACAGCTGATGTAAAATGTCCCTCACTGGTATGTGGCAGCCATTTTAGGTATTCAGGTTGTTTTGTTGTTTTCTACTAGCATTTATACAGTAGAAATACAAATACTTGACGTATGGTGAATCCCATCGGCATATCATAAATATAGTGCAGCATTTCAGGATAACAGGTGAATTTCTGATTTTCCTTTGAAAAGAACATCTTTGTTTTTTTTAAATAAGACTAGAAAAAATAAATTAAGAAGAAAATCAAGCATAGAAATATAGGACCGATATCCAAACTTTCCGTAAGAATGTTTTGCCCTTTCATCACACTAAGGCACTTGAAGCTTTTTGAAACGTTAGTTAAACAATTTCTCAGTGTCTGTAAGAAAAGTATGAAAAGTGTATATTATCCCCATTTCACAGATGAAGAAATTGGTCTTCAGTGACCTATTCGGGGCCACTCAGGAAGCCCGTGGAAGATCTGAGTACGGACACCTTGCCGCACAGCTCCTCGTGCTGCTCCTTTCTTCCCAAAACACATCCCATCTCCCGTGGCCTGCACAGGGCAAATCCATGTAATGAGAGTTTATAAGGGCAAAGATGATGCAAGTCCATCTGATGACAGCATATAGCTTTTTTGTAGCATCACCTTGGGAAGATATTTCTTAAACTAGATCTGACTACTAATTGTGTAGCCAGAGCTATGCTTTCTAGCTCTGTAGTAGCTGAACTCACAAATATGATAATTTTCAGACTTTGTCCTCTCGAGCCAAAGCTCTAGCCTCTAACACTTGTGATTTTAGCTGCCTGTTTGGGAGGTAATGAAGCAGAACAGGAAAAACATAGGAGTCTGAAGAATCAAAGGTAATTTCCATTTTAATTCCAAGTTACTTGGAATTGTGTTGTGTGAATCCTAACCAAATAATGAATGGGTGAGATTTAGAGGTTCAGCTTGAACACCTTCCCACAGCTGCTTACACAGCTCAAGCTGCAACCCAGTCATGTCTTTCCCAGTTCCTGCTTTTTCATCTGAACCAAGATCATTTGCCCCATTTGTCCCCAGCTCCATTTTAAAACCAGGCAAAATGTACTACTTGCTTCTGGCTCTTAATTCAAGCGCATTCCTGCCTGTCTTCATCCCATCATTGACTGCCCCTTTTCTACCACAGCAAACCCAAACTATGACACTTTTAAGGCCCTTCATGGCTATGGATCCTCCACAGATCATCTTTTCTTCTGCATCAACTCATATATTCTCACCTGGGCGCTGCCAGTGATGGCAGCCCTCTTTCCTCATGAACCAAATTTTCCTGGAAGTACCCTTATGCTTTTTAGCAGACTGCCCCTTATGCTTCAGAGGAGTTTCCCATAAAGTCTACACAGCCATTGCTTCATATTCCTTCAGCTCTTGCCTTGAAACTCACCTATGCTGTGATGCTGATAAAGCACCCGACAGCAGTTTTTGTGTTGTGACTTGTCCCTATTATGCTAATGATAATAATTTCCCTGTTATCTGATGCACCTTCATTGTGTTGCGTTCGCTTATTGTTCCTTGTCATGTTCATAGAGCCTCCCTGAAAACTCATTTAACCCAGTGTAAAGGCTCCCACTGCTTTCAAAGGCTTTGGATCAGGCTCCTGGATGCTAACTCTCTTCCATTTTATAGGCACAGTCAGGAGCACAGTGGGGGCCCTGTCCAAGTAAATTGTACATCTGACAACATTTTACCCTTCCTCCAGCCTGCATCTCCATAGTAGCTAACCTCCTTTTGGTCCTGGGTGAAGGGTGAAGACGGGCCGCTCAACACTTTTTTTTCATTTAAAATAAAAAGGGTGGTTCTTTAGACTTTGTTTTGAGGACTCTTAAGCTTTGTTCCATGGCAGATCTCCTTTTATCCTAATCCATTTATCCATTTCTACTTTAAATATTCACTTAGGTAGCCACTCAACTAGTTCAACTAACGTTGAATTAGAATAGCCCCATCCCACGTGCATTTGGAACCCAAAGCCCCTCCTGGACTTACTTCGATTTTTTCAAGGCCTACGCCAAAACACAAACACAAAAGCTTCTCAAACCTGGGGTAGAACGAGCCCATTTCTGGCAGTGACCTCATTAAGCGCAGAGGAGTAGGACTGCGCAGACTCACACAGAAATTTCCATTTAAGTTACGACACTGACTCCGTATTTCTGCACCAAATAGTTTGAAGGAAATGTGTACTTCAGATGTTGGTGGGAAAATGGGAGGCCCCTGTGCAAAGACACACAGAGGACCTGCTTCCACCACCTCCCTGTTCCAGGCAGAGGTAACTCAGAAAGGTCCTCATCTCCCTGTCAACCACCAGAGAAAGAATAGCAAATTTTAAGATCAATTCTGGAAGAGTTTGCAAGTTGGCACAAGAGCCTGTAATGGCTCTAAACCTTTAACATTATTTTAAGGCTATATTTAAATATATATGTGTCATTTAAAATAACTCCCATGCCCTCCTCCCATTTGCTATTATTCATTTCAGCACCGATGCAACAGCCAAATGGTTTACCAGCCTGTGTCGCTAACACTTGCATAATAACTTGAGATCTCACAACCCCTCTATTTATCAAGCAACAATGTTACCAAAAATAACTATATGCATAGCTATAAGGGGAGCTGGGGAGGGGGAGAGGGGGAAAGGGGATGGGGAGATTTGTCAATACAATTTGAAACCTGCAATAAAGAGCTAGCGTTGAAGCTTTAACAGTATGTAAGTCACTTTTCCTGATGGGGCACTTATCACAAGGTGGAGCCAGAAAAAGAGGGGCTGTGCAGGCCCTTGTATGCACTTGGAGAGGCGCCAGGACGGCCAGGTCAACGTGGGGCTCCAGAGCAATGCCACCACACGTGTCACTGTGAACCAGCAGCCACTGAAATGGGGGAGACTTCCCAGGCAAGATTCACAATATCGGCGTAACAAACCCACAGAAGCCCCTTCCTCACTGCACCTTCGCAACCCAGCAGTAATTATTATTTCCCTTACTATGCGTCTATTCTTAATACCATTATTCACAGCAGATTGATTGGGGTTTAGTGCAAAATGCAGTAGGTTAATCAAGAAGGAATGTCACTGTTGTGTCCATTGTCCACTTACTGTAAAGTGTTTCTCGTGTGTGTGCGTGTCTGTGTGTGTGCGTGTCTGCGTGTGTCTGTGTGTGTCTGTGTGTGGTTTTTCTTTTCAAAGCCTGAGCATTCCTGGGGGTGGGAGGGAAGGAGGAAGGGAGGCAGCAGCTCTTTAGAAAGGCTGCTTCATCTGTGAAGTTTACAAAATACCATCAGCATTGCTGAACTAATGAATAACAAGAATGTGTTGTCTCTAGCTTTTATGCAGACTGTTCTGAAAAGATTCAAAACTGTGTGGGACCTGCAGTGTTGATCTGCCTATTCCAGGTACAGCTTCAATGATTTTTATCTCAGCTTGGAACACAGAGTGTGTTCTGATACTAATACTGATAAAAGCATAAAGGCTGATGCCATCTGCCATGGCAACTATCAAGATGGCAGCTGCTTTTCATCAGCTTTATCTGAACTTTGCATTAACGGGAATTCAGACACTGTGGGTGCGTTTTCAAAAAGGACATAAAAATGATAGCACTCCTCTGAATAAAACCAATTCGTCAAATATCAACCTACTCTCATCTCCTTTATCTTTCTAGTAAGAAAAACGAAAAGGGGGGAGAAATTCCATGTGTGCTCTCTTTAGATCACCTTGTCTCTTTATCAGCCCTAGTCTCTGATACCAGTGGTATTAGACACTTCCACTCATACAGAAGCAGCAGCAGGGCTGTAACCCTAAGAGGCTCTGACTTTGAATCCCAGCACTGGCATCACCGCTACAAATGGGATTCAAATGTGCAGTGTCTGAGGGCAGTGCAATCAACAAAATAGCATGCTAGTGTTCAGAGCCTACTGCAGGTAATAATAGAGGCTTTTCCCAAAGAAAGAAAAAAGAAAAAAAGAAATAAATAAATAAAGGGAGGGGGAGAAATAAGGAGAGGAAAAAAATGTTCTAGTAGTAATTCTAAGGGGCTTTTTTTTTTCCTCGGCAATGGTTTACAGCAGGTATACCTTCTCCGTGTTCATTAGCAGTGCTAGAACATGACAATTCACTACAGAAAAGATGCTAATTGCAGCACACAAGCTTTGTGTTTCTGGCTGTAAAAGTATATACGAAATATAAATATAAGATGGTAGTATACTAACATATTAGAATGCTGTTACACTTCTACTGATTTTGCCATTTTCCAGAAGGTTATTTTCCCTGAATTTTTTCCTCTGCTAATTAAATCTTTATTTGATTTATTTTTTTTGTTTAACTTAGCATCTGGCTCTCTCCTTCTCGGAATAAATTTTATTGAATTTTAAGTAGATATAGATATATAATGGATGTATCTAAACAAAAAAAAAAAAAGAAAACAATGACGCTAAACTATACATACACTGGAATCCAAAAATTTACAAAACATGTTCTCGAAAGAGTGTTTGTTGCTACTACAGATTGCTTTGGCAAGTAAGACTGAAATGCGTGAATGTTAGTGAAAGAAAGCCTAATTAGAAAGCAGAGTTAGACACAGAAAGCAAGTCAGACATAGAAAGGACAAGGACCGGAGACTGGATTGTGCAAAATACTGAGTGACTTCAGCTTTCCAAGAAGTCAGTGGCAGTTGAGGGACCTCTCTGGCATTGCAAGTCAAGCCCCAAGGGACTGAGTTTACTCGAAGCAAGAATAGCAGACCAAATCATCAGGTATTGTAAATCAGTTTAGTGCCACAGCAGTCAGGGGCCTGAGCTGGGCCAAAGGCAGTGGCAGCTTGCTGACCGGCCCATAAGCTCTCAAGGTTGATAGGAATCCACAGATCCACATCTAAATTAAAATTATGAACTATATTAGTAATAATGCTGTCCATTATAAAATATTTTCATTCCTTCTCGATATTTGTATTGGGAAAAAATATTATTATATACCTGAATCTGCCACAACAACACGGTTGTTGGAAGCCAGGGAGGAGAGAAATGGCTGAGACTTAGAAAAGAGATTATTACGTTTTCCCTCTGCAATCCACCATTTCAAATATGCATTCATTTTCTCTTTCTGTTGTGGTGTTATATACTAAATGAGGCTAGTAGGCAGAGTAAGACAACCTTCATTTTCAACAATGTGAAAAGCAAGAGAAAAAAAAAGTCCTACTAAATTTCAGTAAAGCAACAAATTAGTGTACAAAATCAAGCTTTCTCCAGATTTTGTTTTCCAATGCTTCTAGTTCAACCCGGATTCTCAGTTACTGCTGGGACACTGTTGGGGCACTTAAATTAAGGGAGTTCTGTAAATTCATATGAGTTTCATTTCAGCAAAATGCCCCTCCCTAAAACTAAAACATAAAAAATGTTAACTGATATCTTTGTTTAAGGTCTTGTAGGGTGATGAAAAGCTGCAAGCCCAAGGAGACCACATAGAGGTCTTATTGTCTTCCAGTAGCTTTCTCCAGATTATGTTTAAGATACCTTGATATACCTAGAAGGAATATGAAGAACTTGAGGAATCTGAGCAATGAGGAGCTTGAACTGCTGAAGCTTTTGTTATCCTTACTACAGGGACAGGAGATTTTTGTCTCAGAGCCATCAGTTCCACAGTGGTTTTAGGCACTAAAAACATTTATCTAAAAAAAAAAAAAAATTGCCTTGCACTAGAAAGTAACAGCAATAAAACAAAAGCATAGAAAAAAATTGAAGCTAGGAAAGCAAAAGCAGAGCTGACACCACGCAGACTTTTAGGACACAATTCTGTCTGTGAAAAAGTCGATTCACCTCTCCCCCTTGCAAGAACATATTATTAATATTTAACGCCTACAGCGAAAGATAAACACTTTCTGGAATGGGGTGAATGAAAGTGTACACAGAGCCACCACATTGCTCTGTGCTGGCTACTTTTCTTGGGAGCTACGAGGGCATTGATTTTTCAATAAAGAAAGCAACAGGGAGAATTTTAAGTCTTACCAAAAGAGGGACAATTCCATACTCTAATAAACCCACCTTCATAATCCTTCTCATTCTTTATGACTCTATGGCTTTACTGTTGCCATCCATTGCTTTTATCATTTGAAGGCAACCAGAGATTTGCCATTAATTTCCAGGCAAGCTGGAGTGGTGAAAAACGTCATAGCTTCTGAAACTTTTTTCCTAACACAAAGACAAGAGAAGTGGTTCTCAGATTAAAGTATTCAGAAAAGACCTCCACCCATCCCCTCCAGTATCCAGAAAAATGATCTAAAAGTTGTGGCAGATAAAGCATTAAATCAGCAGTTGAAGAAGGAAACAAAATTATTAGCTGTGCAAATGGATCATAAGCAGCTGATCAGGAGGCCACATTTGGAATAACGGGTACAGCACTAAAAAGTGTATTACAGAAACTGAAAAGGTACAGCTAAGGATGGCCAAAATGAAATGAGAACTCAAGGACTTCAATTATTTGGAACTTTTGAAACAGTTGCTCCATGCTCTCCAGTAAGGAAAAGAGACAAAATAAATACAGACAAAAGCAAAGCAGAATGGAGAACTTCATTACCTAAAAGACTGTCAAGTTGGAAAAAAAAAGTCAGTGAGAAGCAGGCTATTAAAAGTGGTATGATTAAACTCTGTTAAAGTCCCTACTGAAGTCAGTGGAGTTTGCCACCAACTCACTAGATTTACAATGTTGTTCCTGAAGTGGGATTTTTTCAAAAGACGGAAGAACAAATATATAGAGTATGTACATTAAGTATCACACGTTGCACAGTCTTTACCAATTGTAAAGCAGTTAGGTAAGTATTTGGAAAAATATATATATAAGAATAGTATTGCTAATAAAATTACTCTGAAATCATTGAAGGTACCTTGGTTTAGAACAGTAGAGGGACTAGACCTGCATGATGAAACTAAGTATGGAGCTTTCCATTCAAAAATAACAAGACCCCAGTAGGTACATTACCACCTAGTACTCACAATGCCCTATCACCAGAGCACAAGCTGCTGCAATATATTTCATTCAGCTTCAGCGGGCCAAATCTTAAGTGGGATTTAGGTAATCATCTGCATCCTTTTGCACCTAAATGGCTTTAAAAATATGGTGCAACTGGCCCAGGTCACTCTCCTGATATATGAGCTGCCTTGACAGCATGCTCCTTAGCAAAGATATAAAGTGTGATAATACATGGACACACAGGACTGAGCTTTAAATTAAGGCAGATTTTATAGACTTTCGTGGTTAAAGCTGGAGATTTCGAGATGCAGCACTGTGCTGTTCTCATTAAGACACTGATAAATTGTATTTATGCTTACTTTTTTCTCATTTAAATTTTAAAATTGTAAGATTTAGTGCAATATGCAGGCTCGGAGAGGAAGCAGCATGCAGGTCTCTGCAGTATCTCATCCTTTCACATAAAGTGGCCTTTGACCTCTGCACCTCTGCCCAGAGCCTTATACAACGTCAGGTGTGTTTGCATGCAGCAAGGAGTCTCATTCCAGTTCAGTGGGACTACGTGCACAGGGAAGTATAAAATATTGCTGTCTATTATTAATAATGGCAAAAAAACTGAAGGCTGGCATTGAAATTATTTTGACATATTAATATCGCATTGTAACTGTGTCACCAAAGGTGGGGCTCTGCATGTTCCTGCTCTTCTATTAGTCTGCAGTTGTAATAGTCTGGTAATGGGGTCTCCATAGAGTTACTCTGAAATTGCTTTCCCCATCCTCATCTTACATTGTAATGGCATTGGAGCAGGGTCTTCACAGACATGCCTTGCAGTCATCATTCATCATCGTGAAACCGGTATTCCGCTAAATAAACTTTCTGGGACTTTTTAAATGTGATATGAACTGATCATTCAAGCGAACTGAAAGTTGGTTTGACATGCAAAAACATGAAGAGAAGGAAGTTGGGTAGCTGTTTTGCAAATGCACATATTGTGGCTGCTACGAAACCTTTATAGTTCTCAGGGCCTAAGTCCACTTAAAGGATTAAAAACTTAATCTTGAAGTCTTTTTGCAAGGGAGATACCTGAGTGTCACACATATTATATTTGATTTCGAATAAAATATTCCACAGCTTATTTTGTGGTCTGGGAAAAAAGGTGAAAACATAAGTGTGCTTACTGGTCACCAAATATATTACTAAGCAGACTCTTCCTCACACACACACTCTTTGTGAGGCCATGACTGTAATGGCTCTGAAGCTGGACAGGCTTCCACTTTGGGTTTCATTTAGAGGAAACAACTTCTTTCAGTGCTTCCATGAATCAGATTTCAAAGATCTTTAACAAAATGTTCCAAAGATCAAGTCACTTAGTTTCCTTAGAAAGCTGTACTTTTTTCTGTATCTTGTCCATACGTGTGCACTACTGAAAAATAAAGCAGACAGTGTGTAGTAAAAGATCAACAGTTATTCTGTATTTATCTGATGTGGACACTTTTCTGCACAAAACCTGCCCTTACGCAGTCCAGAACACATTCAAAACAGACCAAATTTAATTAATCAACAGGTGCTCTGCATTGGGATAAGAGCACCTATCTAGGACCTTGCAGATAAGCTGTTTTAGCATGTTTCCCTCAATACTTGGTCTGTTCCATCATGAAAGGCTATCAGTGGATTTTGGCTTCAATATCTCTTACACTTCTTACACACCGTGTTTTCTAAGGAAGAGGTCTCTGATTTTTTAGTCAGGTGCATTTGAGAAGAGAATCAGATACCACAACTGAGACTCAAAGCTGTTACTACAAACAGATCTCAAAATCTTAGTGCAACTCCTGCATAAAAACTCAGAATACAGCCTCCATGAGCCAAGACTGAGTTGTAATGGGAATGACAGCAATGATGTAACTCAGTAGAAATGGTGCGTAAAAGCCAATGTTATTGCTGTTCTACATCAAGGTCAGGGACCGTGCTCCCAGGACCATGTATGGGCCCTTTCCATGGGAGAACATGGAAAGATCATGCTTGGTCCCACAGCGCAGAAGATCATAGCCTGGACTTGCTTTTTTCAGGCATTGCATTTGACAGGTGATGGATGATCATTGATTATCGTAAGAGGGAAAGGAAAGGAGAACTAGAAGGGGCATCTAGTTATGCGTGGGGGACTGGATTTCCCTCACCTTCGGCACTTACTGCAATGAACAGTGGCTCTGCAGCCTGCGCTCGGGCCGGGCTGGATCATTCTGATTCAATGGCAGCATGCACTCATTTCACATGTTTAAATGAATAGCACAGCATACTAAACGATAAAGAACGAAAGTAGTAACTTTCGACACTTTTCGAGGAAAAGGTGCTATTGGTAGCAGAGCAGGCTAGCAGCAACAGGAGAAAGAAAAAAAAGAAAAGGGCAGAATGCACTATTTCCACAGGTAATTTGATCACAGCCCCAGGAGCACAGAGTACTTGATGCGACCCCAGGCTTTGACGGGGTTTTTTTGGCATTCCTGGAGAAGACGGCGTAGTGAGCCATGACTCACACCACCTGCCCACCATGAAAACTGCCACAGCCTGCCGCAAGGTTTAAAATCAGTAAGCGCTTGTGTCTTTAGGTCACAAATGTTTTCTACATCATATACATAAAGAGTCTGCAACAGAAGAAAAAAGAAAGATGCCTATTTTCTCAAGTTATTGCAAAAATAATTGAACAATCAAGAGGTCTTTCACCTGTTACAATGCACAGACAAAGTAGAAGTTATTTTTTTTTACTGGTAGAGATCACGCTGGGCCTAGAATTTAAGATACAGATTGATTGATCTCTTTAATCTAATATTTGTTCATGGGGAGGCTGTTATCTTTATTGTGGTGACACCTGCTAGTGTCGTTATAGTTAAAGGCTTACTGTATTTCTATTATAAATGCTGGTTTGGGGTTTAATGTATCAGCAGGTTTGCATTGCATTGGGCTAAACACTGGCCTAGGAGTTGTCAATCCTAAGGCACACAGGCAATTTTTTTAAACCCAAACCTGATTCTGTTCAGGGCTTTTTTCTTTATTAGAATTGCTAAAATACTGAGGGAGGAGAAAACAGTTGAAGTAGCATGGATTTCAATAAGCAGCTGATACCAAGTCTCACTCTCAAAGCTTTATATTCAATACAAATTAAAATCAATGTGTGAAGATGCTGTCACCTGCCTTGACAAACAGGCCGATAAACCACCCAGAGATGTAGTTTCAAGTGATGTGACATATCCTGTGGTCTACCGAGGCTAGTTTGAGCCACCCTGCTAATATAAAATGGTCCGAATGCCGCAGAGCTAGCTGCTTTAGGAGTGCTCTGCATAACGGAACGCTCCAGTGGCACAGACGGCTGCCTCATATGCACTAACTGCTGGTAGAGGGGTAAGCAACAGTAAGGAAAAAAACGAGTAAATGTTCCTGTTTGTTGAAGTGGGTAAACTGTTTGCTGTGCAGTTTAGTTTACTTTGAATTGCACCACTGGGGGTAATGCTGTGTCGCTCGGAGCATAGAGTCATGTCAGTCGGGGCATTTCTGGGCATAGGCAGAGAGTGCAAATGGGGGAGGACCCGGGGCTGCTCTAGCCGCTGTGAGAAACTACAGCAGCAGCTAATTTCCTGTCACAAGAGGGTAACAAAGGCACCCTGAGGCTAATTTAGTGCGTCTTTCTAAGAAGTGGAATAAATGATTCTAGGCAAATCACCACGCTGACATGGAAAACACTACTTCCAGGACAAGATCTAGCTTTCTTAGTCTTCTCTGTTTTTCTCTTTAACTTAATTTGCTAAGTTCCCTTCCACTCCCATGTCAGTTTTCACAGCTCCACTACGTGCGTTTCCACCGTCTCACTCCATTTCTGCAGAGCCCACTATCCTCTGTCTTTTTACAGAGATGAGCAGGTCTCGAATATGATAATATGCCACATGGTAAGAAATTCTCTCTAAAAGAGCTGGCACCTACATTCTGAGTACAAATCACGTGTGCTTATCTCACTTTCATACACAGTGTGGGTGCTGGTCTGTATGTGCCCACACAGATTCGGTGGGCTAATATCCAAAACTTGCCCTCGCCCTAGGATCTTCCTCTATTTTTAACTCAGACACACCAAATACAGACTTGAGCCTGAGCTTTCCCCTAAACTGGCTACTTCTAAGGATCACTCCCTAAACTCCTCTCCATGGCCCTTCCTTGGTCTTGGCACCTGAGTTGGTGCTCAGGAGACCTGCCCGATCTGCTGCCAGGATGAGTCAGACACGGGACTGTATCATCACGCAGGTCCTAGCACACCATTTGCTTTTGCACATGTATCTGCAATTAACTACATCCATTTTACATTCAAAACACACAAAACTGGGGAACAGAACAACACCAGCTCTGCAGAAAATGTCATCCTCTTTCATCACCCCTACAACACAACTCAACCATTTATATGTAAAGGGTGGATGAAATGGGAAAATATCCCACCCTAGACTATCTATTCTCTTGTTCTACCTCTACATGAAATAGTGTATTCTTCCCTGTCACTTTTATGTTTTCATATGTACATACATACACATTGGTGCACATGCCTGCGTTTTTTATATTCTGACTGACGAACTAGATTTTTACACACTTTTTACCTTGTTCTCTATCTTCAGATTCTTCATGTAGTTTCTACTTCTCCAGGAATTTCACCAATTCATCACAGTGAACATGGTTATTTTTTAATTGCTATCCATACTGTAGTAAATATAAATGACAAAAATCATCAAACATATGTTGCCTAAGTTGTATAAATATGCATATATGTTAAAGATGTGGTAGCAGGCAGGTGCACAGGAAATCTTCATAAAGTTAACAGCTACTGCAGCAATAATAAACTGATGTTACCCTTTCAAATGCTAGTCAGGATTCTGCAAGCATTAGCCACCACCGTGTGATTTGAGCAATGCCACTAATACAGATATAGTCAAGCTGGCAACTTCTCCCCCCCGTCTCCCCCCTTTCTCTCACAAAGAAATAGAATGAGTTTATTAAAGTATAGATGCCATTTTCATCTTGCAACGTTAACTGTGTTGTCTGTATCCCAAAGGTACTGAGCCAGTCAACGCAAACAGCTGTGCCACCTACTTGCAACAGTTGTACACCCACCACAAAGCACGGGTAGGAGGAGCAGGTTAAAGCGAACCGTAAAGCTGCTAGTGTACCTCACTTTGCAGTTTACCCATTAGCTCGAGGGAAATTTCATCCCTTTGGAGAATATGCATTGTATGTAGAGCTCGTAGCACAGAGTATTCTTTTGCTCTCATCTCCTATAAACCACCTACTGCATTTTTATGTTCTACAATCACATACACCAAAACAGTGTTTAGCAAATTAACATCAAGCTAAATAAAAGGCATATCAACCAACTTAGCAGGCAGCTTTTAGTTGCTTCTGTACTGAGGATGTTGGGTGATCCGTAGGCTAAGATAGCTGTATTTCCCTCATATTCTCATTATTTGCTTTTAGTATAATTGGATGAGTTTAACAGGAAAATTAATTCATTTTCACAGGTTTTATCAGTAGCCCTGATTACTGCAACATGAAGGAATAAGGCAAGCTGATGGAAGAAGGCACTGATTCAGCACATCTCCAAGGGCAGCCTACACAGACGGGATTTCTGTAGAAACCTCACGATATGACAAAACTGCCCTTCCACTGCATCCCTTCGTGAGGTGAATTCCCAGCTGCAGAAACTCTCTGTGCACAACCACAGACAAGTACATTGCATGTTTGTGCATGCACGTGTGTGTGTGTGTGTGTGTTGGGGAGGGGGGGAATGCATGTGGTTGCTTGTGTGCAAGTGCAGTGGATTTTCGACTTCCACCACAGATAAATGGGCTTTGTTTGCTTTCTATGAGAGTCAATGAAAAAGCATCTCTTCTCCTCTGTCTCAGGACTGAAGTCTTGCCCATCGTAGGCCAGCTGTGATGTATTTGTTCAGCACAGCTTTTGTCTCAGAGATGAGATGTGACAGGATGTAAGGAAATAAGAGAAGAAATAACAGGTACCTGCATGTATTAATAGAGTCATGCAGCTGTCCAGTACTTCTAGGTCCTGCTACCTGTAACAGCAACAGTGTCTCACAAAGCAATATAGCAAACCAAGACTTCCCTGCTACCATTAACATCCACAGCACAAACAAAACACCTGCAGTTTTGCAAAGTGATGTTTATTTGAGGACAGTATCTACTTATCAGTGAATGTCTAGACCTTGTAATCCCGATCCTCTGATACAGTAACAGGAACACAATCAGCACTAAGTGTTCATTTAGAAAAAGAAATACTTTTAACTACAGCACAATTAGTTGTGAGTTTCTTCCTGCCTCTTTTATATAATTAACTAGGGCTTTATCTTACCATTATCCTTGTATGCATTAGGGACTCAATCTAGGAACTTCTTCCTCACAGGACTCTAATATACTCTTATCTTTTTGTATTAATTGAGCTATCTCATACTGTCACAGAGGCAGTAGCTGAAATAGAGATGCAGAAAGAGAACTGCAGTCACTCCTGAATGTTACTTGAACTCAGGGAACTTCAACTAGGGAAGTGTTTCGTCACTCCGTGCAGCCCTTCCAGGGATCTGGTTTCCCCGTCCCTGGAGTGTGGGCAGGGAAATCCCACTGTTAAAGACAGCTCCATTATCCCACTCAAGTCACATTAGAGTTACTCCAAAACCTGTTGTCTCGCTTTGTCTGAAGAGCACTGATGGCCGCCTCTGATCTTCTGGGAAGTCATTTCCAGCAAACCTAATGGAATACAACAATGCACAAACGTCGCTGTATCAGCAATCTCTGTATAGGTAACAAGTGAGACTGAAAACACACATAGCACATAGCAAGAAACGAGCGTTCTTCATTTCTGTCTTGTCTGCATCATGCTATGTACTGCTGTCAGTATATGTTTTCCTGAAGCTATACTGGATTCCAATTTCTAACCTCCAAGGAAATTATTGTTGCTAAAATCCACGCCCCACACACCCCAAAAATGACCGCTTAGTACAACGGTTATAGTCATGCACATGACACTAATATTTGAAGCCCTACTATTTAATGCAATGATGAGAAAGGATAATAAGTTGAAAAGCAGGAAAAAATGAGAGTTGCAGGGTTCAGGTCTGCAGTGATACACAGCCTTAGCAAGACCGAAAGAGCAATGCTACTAACTAAAGCAACAGGCATGAGCAAATGGTCATCTTCAATTTAGAAACACCTGCTGTGCTTACTTTTATGGTGACCTTCTGAGGTGGGCTCATCAAAGTATCAGTCTTCTTAGACTGATGTGTAATCACTGTAATACTATGTGATGATCATACGAGGGATTGTTTAAATTGGCAAAAGTCAAGAAATTCAAGAGGACCAGATCCCAGGACCTGACCTTTAATTTATAAACAAACAAGGAAACAAAATTCTAGCCCTGGCATCTGCAGAACTGAACCTACTAAATAAGAGCTGGGTTTGCATACACAGACTTGCAATAGCAGACCTGTGAAACAAATCTCTCTCTTGAGTCTCCCAAGCAGCTATTCTGATGGGGCTCTAAGGAGCAAGTGCAACTGCTCACCACTTAGCTCCCAGAGGGCTACCTGTACAGCAGCACGTAAGGAGAGTGGGTTTTGAGCAGATCACGGAAGGTTAAAGCATAAATAGTAATTTTGAAAAGTGGCTGCTAGAAACTTTTCTGTTTTCAGTACAGTTTATAGTACTGCAGACCTCTGAAGGGGTCTTGCAGACTCCAAAAGTAAAGCCTGAACAGACTAGGTGAAAATCACATCCACCATAGCTCTGCATGTCTCTCAGTGTTCACAGCAGTAATGGACTAAGGAAACAAACTGGGGCATATAAAGTCAGATCTCATTAAGTGTAAACCCCCTGTCCTTCCTTTATCCTCAGGGGAGATACAACTGGGTCTACTCAACAAAGTCAGCAGTGTTTACTTACCAATTCTTTTAAATCTAGAATGAGTATATAAAATAGGTTTAAGAAGTGATTCTTGTTCTCCACCACAGCTCTAAATATCTTCATCACAGGTATTTAATCTCAGGAGAGATGAACCCCTGATGCCCAGCAAATGATGTTGAAGAAAGGGACTAGGAGTTTAAAACTCCCAAGGTATCTCAAGGTACTACCTCATACTCAAGGACTGGAGCAAATGGTCCTTCCACCATACTGAACCCCATAGTGACTGCTCCAAAACCCAGTTGTGTTTCCCATCTCATCCCACATGCCAGAAGCCCCAGTGGATCCCAGTCCAACTGCTAACTTCTCCTGCCTTTGCAGGTGTGTGAAACTCTTTAATACAAATCAACACAGCAGGGTGGATTTTTATCTAAGAATACCAGCTTAGTCCCATTTAAACTGGTGGACTGTTGTATCTCACACAAGCCAAAGAGGAGGTTTATAGGAAGGATGGTAAACAAAGGGATAGTGTCAACTATGAACACTCCATAACTGAGATAAGGGTGGAGTGAATACCCATAAAATAATATTGTTTGTAACATTCATTTTAATACTGAGGACCTTGTCATGAGGTCTGTCCAGTCCAAATCCCTGGACAAGGGCTATTTCAGTTTCAGATGCAGTTTAGAGAGACCTTTTTTTGCCTGGACGCAGGTAGACTCAGATATCAACTCATATATTCACATATCAGCAAGTAAAGTTTCTGCTGTAGGAGGGGAATGTGCAGGGAGTCACTGGGAACCCCCTGACCTTGACATTTCTCTTTCAGGATACTTCCCTGTGCTCTCCCTGTATAACTCCATATTTCTCTTTAGTAACAGCACGACTTGACTCCAAAACAATAAACATAAATTAGAAGTTCAATTAACAAGATCAAGTAGTCACAATTAATTCATTTGGATATGATCTAGAAACAAACAAACAAAAAAGCCACTGCCTTAAAGATAAAGAAAGGCTTATTTTCCTACATGGGTATGCTTGAAAGGAATACGAGAGGGACTTAGACAAATGGACTAGCTCCAAATAATAAAGTACCAGTTTAAGAAAAACGCACAGGCCAAGATTACAGCAAATTATACACTCCTGTACCCAAGCAGCGTTCACACTCTTGAATTAGAAATATGCATGCTTAACTGAAAGGATCAGCACAGAGCCTTAGCCTATAATGATATTTCCTTAGCAAAGAAAACTGTATTTTTCACTTCTTTTATCTGCAAATGGCTTTACCATTTCTTATTAAACTTTCAGTAAAGAAACTGGTCTGTGACTGACAGTAAGCAGAGTTTCTGCTCAAAAGGGAGAAGTTTAAGAAAATTGTAACAATCGAAAATGACCTGTTCTCTGAGAAACAATTAGGCAAGTTGAAGTATAGATACCACGATGCACTCAGCCTCTAGTCCCTAGAAACAAAGCATTTCTGGGCCATGCTAGACTGAGAACATTCGTATATAAACTGTATCAAGGCCTGAACAGAGGCCACATCTGTTCAGGGATGTGGGAAGGCCACATCCTTTCAGATCAAGCAGGGAGAGGAAAAGGCATAGCTGTATCTCTATTCTCACCCATTAATTTGTCTGCCTGCTTCATGGATGTCAAGGAAATAAGGTTAAGCCTGAGGGCCAAATGCTGGTTTCGCTTACTGCTACACTCTGTCATACAGATTCGGTCAATGCTTTGCTGATGTGACCAAAGCAGTTCACAACACTTTTAATTTCTGCTGTTTCAAGATGCCAAGGATTTCTTCTTCACTATGGTTAGAGTCAGTATTTTTTATTAAAATCTGAGATTTACCCAAAGGAAAGGACTTCAGGAAAACCCCTTACAGGCCAGGGCTACTTCATAGCTTTAGAAGACCCTCTGGAGAGTGGCTAGCCTCTCAGAAAAGGAATATAACCAGCTGACTCCAAGTGCCACTTGATCAATAATGAGATATTCAGAAGGAGTCTTAATTTTATCTAACCAGAGGGATGAGACTATCATCTTCCCTGACAACCAAAAACTCAGCAGAGACCTCTTAAAGGGAATCATCTCCATTAAGTTGTTGCCTTCTTGCAAGCAGTAGCAGTAATGGCACTCACCAGCTTTCAGCTGGAAGTGATCAGAGGAGAATGCAGCAGGTAAATTAACGCTTTGCAGGGGCATTGCACACGTACCCGTGGCATTATGTCATTGTGGCACTCATCCATAGAGTCTGCAGAGACTTGCAATCACTTCTAAGACTATGCCTAAGGTGGTAGGATGCCCCAGAAGGTAAAGCATATCTGTCCTGCAACAATGTGTGTGTGTGTATGTGTGTGTGTGTGCACATGCACAGCCTGTCCACAAATCGTGTTTCATGGGTGCATCATAATGCCAGCGTAACATCTTTTAAATGAAAAATTTAAATTAAAATGTAATGTTCTAAAACACCATTTGCAGTTCATGACACTGCAAAAACTTACTCTGACTTTTTTTAAAATTTACACTATGAGAACATTGTTATTACTCCTGAATAAGCTTTTTAGTGAAGAGCAACTATTTAAAATGGCAGGTTGGTGACCTAAACACATAAATCTTCTTTTTAAAAAAGCTTGTCTTTTTGGAGACTGACACATGCTATCGTTAGTAAATTTCAATATTTAGTCAATATTAAATAACATAAACAGCTCTTAATTTCTTTGGACAGTTTATTTCCAACTGTACAGCTTATAGATGAGGGAAATGAAATTCTTCTCAGGCAGACAGTATGATCTTCCCATGACTTAGAGAGTGAAAAAGAAAGAAAAATTTATCTCCAAAGCTTTAAGCTTGTGCTTGCCAATGCTGAGTTGGGTAATTGGTCTGACAAAGACAGAGGAAAAGACAAAAAAGAAGAAAAAGAAAAAAAAAAAGAAGTTCCAGTAAAAAGAATAATCTTTGATGTAACAGGACAAGAATCAGACCAGTAGTCAAAGACAAGGAGTTTTAAGAATAAGAAAAGAGGAAACAGTCTGACTTGCTAATAAATTAGGAGATTCTGTGGTGCATGAGACATAAAAAAGAACACCTCGCATAGGTAATAGCTGAAGACATTTTATGAACCAAGCAGATGATAATTCATCTTCTCTGTGATGTAACCCAACACTGTTTAGTCCCTTCTTAACAACCCTTCAATCAAGTCTCATTTTGTTTAAATCTAAATAACACTTCAGCCACCTCCTACAGGGGAGGACTTGCAGATTTCCCTCTGGAAATACATTTCTATAAGCTCAGAGTGTCCAAAAACCCCCAAATTTTATTTTAACTTCTACAATGAGAAAGTATTTAAGACAGACAGAATTATGAAACTGAGGTTGCAAAACATGTCACTTGTTCTCAAAAAATTAATTCCATAGTGTTTGCAGTCTTGTACTCTTGTACCTTGCATTAGGTCTCACCTTATGTTGCATCTATATTTGGGCTGTAGCAGGTTTTCATGTAACCTAAGTAAACTTTAGTTATGAAACAATTATTAGCATAAATATGAATAAAGTTTTTGAGACATTCTATCATCCTGACTGTAGGAAAACTTAGTGGTATGAAGCTGAAATTAATACTTACTACATAGTGTCTCTCACTTTCACTGGCCCCATGACTTCTTATCCCAGATGTACGTCTCTACTTTTTAGATCAAGGTCATATGACAAATATGTCCAGAGTAGATAAGCTAAATCTCTTCCTCCGTTGAAATGATGAGTCCTTCGTTCTCCCAAAAGCCCATCACGTACTCAAAATTGTCTAGGTTTACCAACCTCTAACCTGATGAGTTTGGCATAATTTCTATAGGTATTAGTCAATCTTTTCAGAGGATTTTTAGATACATAGCTGCATTGCACGAGTCAATAATTCCTTATAAAAGGTCTTCAGACAACATATATAACTAGTCTGAAATGAGTTTTGATTTAGTAGCTTGCAAGTTATGTCAGGCAAAACCAGGAAACAGCCATATTTTCAGAGCAAATACAATTCACAGTGGATCAAAAAGTTTGCCAAAGACTATAGAAACATTTGGAGACTGCGGAGATGCAATCTCACTCATATTCTACCGTGATGTCAACATAAAAGTTCTTGCCTAAATTCAGTTCCACCATGATGAATAGCATGTGGCTTCATTGCATTATGAGACTTGAAACCTGTTGGTCTCAATTTAAATTGAGATGATAGCTAAGCACATCTACTTTCAACATGAACCAATCGAAAAAAGATGTGATTTTCCATAGAAACATCTCTACCAATAGTTTATATATGCTGAAGTAGCCAATTACATCTTGGCACACTCAGAAATACATAGCAACAGCAATGACAGCATGGCAACAGCAGCTGCTGCACAACGGAAAAATTAGAAAATTACTCTTTAGAAAAAAGTATATTCTGTTAATTCACTTTGTTTACATTTGCTTTCATGAAATAGTTTTAGAAAACACTGTATGTGTAGCTAACTCTTCTTGTGTACCTCGTTACTGGATGGGTGAATTAAGATTATTAACAAAAAAATTCCTTGTAGTCGGAAGTTGCCTTCCACCACGAGTATCATTCTGCACATGGCAAATCATTCAGAAAGTATGGGAATTTCATTTTACTTCCTCCCAAATGAAGGTATACCAGTGTGCATAAGTTGATTACACTTTTCATGGCCGGCACGTTGACTTTGGTGTGACAGGACAACCGCCCTAACCAGTGGGACATTACCTGACAACCCACGAATGGCCTGGCCATGGTGGAGAGGCTGATTCTTCCCTCAGGCGAAAGGAATATGTTCTCCTCACACAGTATGACATTTGCCATATGATCAGATGTATTTACATGAGTATGCACTTAAAAATACATAAACGGAGGGAGGGGGTTTTAAATAGCCATGGTGGAAATACTGGTTTTTTTAAATGTTAAGGTCCAGCTCCCGCCTCCGCAAGCATATGTTTCACTTCCACTCTCCCCTTCCCAGAGGAATGTCCCACTTTTATTATGGGACAGCACCCACAAGAGTGGTTATATTGTGCTTGATTTATACTGTGTCAGTGATGATATAGCAGTGAACAAGAAAAGGGTTGTCAGTACTTTCTCAGAGGGGCGTGAACGTGTATGTCCCTATTGAAGTGCCACCTGCATGTAAAACAGGCGCAGAACATGGCAGAATGCAACACGCATTTTTGCACGGAGGTGATGTGAAGGCAAAAAAAACTGTGCAAGAAATCTAGTAATTATGTTCACAGTGGCTGTGCCATTTGTCTAAATACTATTTCTCATGTTTTATCTGTTTGTAGATTTGTACCATATTCCCCTGGGATACGAAGTAACTCATTTGTGCCTCTATAGTTAAGGATTAGGCAGTTTCCCTAGTCTAAATCCTGCCATTCTGTAGCTATTAGCATCTGCAAAGTTAATCTACTCTCTGGTAAGGCACAAATAGATTTTGACATACCAAGAGTGACTACATTTGAGTTGATCAGATAGAGTACAGTTATGTAAATAGTACGTAAGTACGGATACCAGCAATGCCAGATAAAGAATTTCAGCTTTACCGTGTTCCTTCTTGTATTTAGGGCTCAGTTTTGAGGCTTAATATTTGTTTGACAGTTGGGTTTTTTGGTTTCATTTCTCTGCAAGCCCACATCCAGGAGAGACACATGAGTCCATGCCCACTTCACATGATGTGTGAAGCCACATAGCCCTTCACTGAGGTTGGGTACTATGTCCTTCCCTCCGTGTAACCAGAGATTGTCAGGGTCCTCAGTGCAGCCACCTCTGCACCTCAGCTCGAGTCCCTCCTCTTGGTCCTGCCAGGCCAGCTCTGTAGGCATGCCTGTGCCTGGTGTCGCATCTCACTCATCCCGTCCTCGCCTGGAGTGCTCCAAGGCACACATGAGGCCTCTAGGCCCAATTTTGCAAGGTACTGCTCCATCTGAACCAGACAAGACTGCTCTGGAGATCCCACAGTGTCTGCCTGAAGGTGTGAGAAGATCAGTGCTTGAAAGGAAAAGCTATTTTCTCTCATTTACATTAAAGCATCATTAGATACAGCAATGTTTTTTTCAAATTTTCTCTTCTACTTCCTAGCTCTGCTTGGCCCAGACAGTGGACTCCAGATGAGATGAAGGTTAATCTGTCCAGGGCGGCCTTTCCACTGTCCTCTTGTCCCTGCTCAATAGATGGTTTGGAGAGTTTTGAATGCTATTTTTGAACCCACCCACATAAAAAGCTGCTCTCTAAAATGACCTTTGAACATGACTGAGGGAAGACAGTATTCTCTGAAGTGCTGCTTATTGTCCTGCTTTTACACATGTTATTTATGTGCTTCATCTTCCACTTGTCCTGCTCTTATCCCATTGACCAGGTTCATAGCGATCATGGCTATGATAAAAATCATTATTATCAGTTATAGTTGCTCTACTTCATTTTAGATAACACTTCTCTTGGCCGAGAATGGAAGGGTATGTACTGCTGCTAGTAGCTCTTATCGTTTCTCAAACTGTCAGCAAACAGTCATTATTGTCCTTCCACTTCTCCTTCTATTGTGAGAACAGTTAGTTATCCTACTTCTCATAAAGCTTGCTGGTTTGTAAATTAGCTTCCTTTGTAATAGTCTTTCATTTAAACCTGGAAACCCTCTTCACCCTTCTTCCCCTAGTTGCATATGGAGAAAATTAGTCACCCAATGGAAATGTGACTGAGACCTGAATATGAAATCTATACATTTTAGAAGAAAAAAAAAAAAATCTCTCCATGTCCCTGCATAGGATTCAGAGCTGGCATATTTTCAATTTCAGCATAACAGGTACTTTCTCATCACTTTTCTCTTTTAGTTCTTGGCTGAAATCTTCAAGCATTAGAGTGTAGCGTTCTGTTTGGTATGGTGAATATGACCTCATGTAGCCTCGCCATCTCAGGAGCAGAGTAAGAAACTTTCTGGCAAAATACATAATTCCTTCTCTGATTTTTGAGTTTTAGGGGACAAAGACAAAGGTAACAACAGTATGTGATGGAAAGGATGTAAGAATAAGATTGAGCCACTGCCTCCAGCCTAACTTCCTCCATATGCTTTGTGTAAATTCCCAGAGCTTCCTACACGCTACGTCCCTCAAGCCAACGCCTCATATGTGAGAGGGGTGCACTTGTTCTTTAAATGTCGTTCACAAGATACAGCATAGAAAGGGTACAGCATACTAAGTAAGTTTGCTCTGTATTCTAGGTAGAGAATGTGAACTCCACAGACAAATTTCATCACTGCTGCTCTGTAAGTGTTAGCACATCTAAGTATTAATCACTGGTAAGATGTGAAACTTGGATTTTGGTTTTTCTATTCAAAGTTGGTCCTGTCATGTCACTGGGAGCCTTATCTATGTGTGTAGGAGGCATAAATACCTGCAAGCACAGCATCACAATAAAAACACTAAGTGGAATGAAATAACTCCACAGTTATTCATTACCCCATTGACTTACTAACGAAAGTGTTATAGTGGAAAGAGTTACAGCAGCTGATCCACTGCTGCTCCATAGCAGCCATCCCCAAACTCTGCTCCACAATATCAGAATAAGTGATAGCAAAACTACATCAAGCAGATGATGCCCTGGTTTAGAAATTTAATTAATACACATGGTGATGCACAAGAAATGTGGAGGTGTAAAAGCAGTTCTACACTGTGTAAAACACAACTTTCGGGGAAACCCTAAGAGCCAGGTTTGGTTGTGAGAAGAGCAGGGGACATTATCTACAGACGTAGCTACCAATGGCAGCTAAACCACTCAGTCGGTAAGGTATCATTTTATGCAGTTAGGAATACAAGAATCCTCCCCTATGGTAGTTGTAGCTTCAGCCATACTATCTTTTAAATCTTTCTAAGACTGCCATGTCAAGCTGACCCATCTTATACTTCCCCTCAAGCCCTTCTATGGCTTTGTCCCTCCCTTGTCTCCCTCTTGCTTGCCACATCCACTGGGCCAGCAACGTGGGCATTGATGCTCTTGTCCTTTCTCCCCTGTGCCATACGCTCATGTGTAGCTGCACGTGCAATGCAGCACCAAGGTTGCTTCTCCAAGCAGGTCTTTTTCTGTACTTCCTTCTTCTCTGAAGTGACACTTGTCTCTATCTACTCGTTAAGGTGCTGCCCGTTCACAGGAACTGACACACTTTTCCACTCTGTCACTGGGAGAACATTTTTGAGTGCCAGTGCAGGCCACCCACTTGATAAAAATGGTCATGATACTAAAATTACCAAGGGCCAACTGTCTCTTCCTCCTCTTCATTCACATAACAATCCTTTAACATGCAAGATCCTAGTGGTTAGCAAATCGGAAATGGTGAACAACAGTGCCATATCTAAGAAGAGAGGGGAATAAGACAGTGGTACAAGATCAAAAGGAAAACACGAGTACTGCAAGTGGTCTAAAGAGTGATTCTGGGATGAGGGAAAAGAAAGGATGCTATGGGAGCCATTGAAGTGACACAGGGCATTCTCATATAGGACACATTACACAAAATTAATTTGCTTTAATTAAACTATTCTGCAAAAGCAGATAACACCTGTGTGCCAGATACATAAAGATGTACGTAATCTGCTCATGATCTATTTGCAGACTGTACTAACTGTCAGTTGCTTGATGTGCACAGGCTTGGGGGGGGGGGAGAAAGGAAAAAAAGGAAGAGTAACTAACTAACTAACTGTAGCACAAACATGGAAAGCTTTCTTTAATTGTCTCAGTTCTTATTTTTCTTTCCTTCACGGAATGGCAGTTTTGACCCCACAGAATCATTTTTTTAGATCAGGCTTCAAATACTGAATGTTTAATGCACACTTTTTTAAACCAACAAGCTGAATTATCCATCTGGTTGCCTAATATATTTTCGTGGTAGCTTTAGGTCCTAGCAAATTGGGTATTTCAGTACCTGAACATCTCCACTATATCAGAACATAATGACAATGAACACGTACATTGGTGAAAAAAGGGATTTTTTGTGTTTCTATATAAGCATGATAATACATTCTGACACCGTAAGAGCAGTATTTTCTGTCAATCAGCTTGAATTCTCTGTAAGCCTCAGACATATAAGTCACATTGAGAGGGTTATGCATTTCACAAGTGGATTTATATATAAATACTTTCTCTGGCTCCAGTTCAACACAACAAAAGAAGTCAAACATTAGTCTGTATTTGTATTTCTTCACTGAAATGTTTTGACATAAACTGCACACAATCCTAGCTGAAAAGTGCCATACAGTTTGGAAGAAACTGCTGTGAACACCTCTATTGTTCACAGAATGCCAAAGTTTTTGCTTCTTAGAAACTTAGAGGCCTCATTTCCACAGCTCCATCGACAGTTTGTCTTCTAAAGAGTACACAGTTCTGTATACAGCCTTCTCCTTCCTTTCCTAGGCTTTCCCTTCTCAGTAGACTCAGAAACCTACTAACACCATCGAGAGCTATAAAAATGACATGTGACCTTTGCCAAAACAATGAAATATCTACAACAAAATGGTGGCTATTTTCTGTCCAATTGTGAGGCAAATATCTGGTTTTGCATGGTATTAAACAAACCACTGTCACTTTACAGTACATCTCTTTACAGGGCATGGCAACTTCTTGATTGAAACTGATCAGTTACACTGCTTAATTCTAGAATAACTCAATGAAAGTTGAGTTATTCTGGATTTGCCCCAGAATTCCCCCGTTCTCCCAATGTGTAATGGAAGTGGTCACAGCCACCGCCTGAACCCTGCAAGGTTTGGGTGCAGCTCTGCAAAGCGGTAACAGATGAACGCTGGGGGGACTGCAGCGTGATAGCCAACTTCATCATATCCAGAACAACCTACAGGCTTTCCTAAAATGTATCAGCTAGCAGAGTCCCAAAGGGCTGCTAAACTGGTCAAGTATCACTGCAGCACATTGGTCATCTGACTACTCTCTTTTCCTCTGAGGATGCTCTAATACTCAGTGCACATTCACCCACCACTCATCCATTCACCCCAGCCCCTCCTTGTCCTCCTTGTAGCCTGTCTAGCTACCACAGAACAGCAAAATCCTCCAAAAGAGCAGAAAACCTTAAGGTCTCAAACTCAACTTATGGGAAAATATGGGGGCATAGTCCTGAGGCAGATATTGTCTGTAAAAGCATGTTCCATTTCACAGTGTTCGTTTTATTAAATTACGCTGAAAAGCACAGTGTATTCATTGGCTTAAACTCGCTCAAAGTAGTCCCTATGAAAATGTGTTGGTTTCATTAGACATTCAATACTGTGTTTAGTTCAATGGGCTTAATTATCAGAAAGGAGAAAAAAAAAAATTCAAGCAAGATGTATATGATACTGAACTGAAATATGCTGCTTTTGGAAAACAAAGCATTGGTTTCAATAAAAAGCTACTGGTGTAAGTGAAAATATTATGCCTTGAAAGGAAAACTATTCATTTCCATAAAAATTTAGTGACTTGAGTATGCATGGATTGGTTCCGCTACAGATGTATTGGATTCAGTGACACTGTATTAGTTTCAAAGCATATTTATCCATGCAGTAAAAATGTATAGGTTAGGAGAATTAAAGAGGCGTGATGATGGCTGCCCTGAAGACTCTAATCTGAAATACAATTCGTATTAAAATTTATTAAATTGGACTTAACAATGATACATTCAAAAACCCTAAATAAAGCCTATGGTACTATATTACTTTGGACACATCAGTCTTTTTGTGTCACTCTGGTGTAAACTGATTCTTCCAGGTTTCTAGGGGCTGCACCCCTTCCTCTTCTCCCCAGAATGCAACTGTAGGCAATTTAGGTTCATTCTCCATAAGCAAACTATCTTTTTTCTCCCATTTGTAAGGGTGAAAATGCAGCTGGTCCAGTAGGCCAGGCAGACAGGAGTATAGTCATGAGTCTCCTTTTTCAGACTGTAAGTGGAGACTTAGGGGTGCACAAGCTGCCTGGGGGCAGGAGCAGCCCTGTCGACCATAGAGCTGAGAACAGTAATCCTCAGATTAAAGTGCAACAGCATCTCCATGCTTGTGTTTCTTTCTGGCTGGCTCCAGGTGCCTCCTTAGGGCATTATTCAGGCTCCCTGTATCACCCTTCAGTGATCACCTAACTTCCTCCCGTGAATAGCTACAGAAACAGAGGTGGAGTTCTGGCTGTTTGAATAGGTCCTCAAATCAGAAAAAGTAGCATACCTATGAAGCCATGCTTTGCTCAGGCCCGTACATTTATTTTCTGTTTAAAAATGATGTGCCATACTGAAATGCTTGCAGGCTCTTGCTGAAGCACAAAAAACTTAGGTAAACCCCCCCCCCCACGAACTACATTTTTTATTGTAAATCATAGTGTTTAATAAATGCACAATTAATTGAGAGGTGTTTCAGCTTCATCTAGTGTTGCACAATAGGACTCTGGCTATACTGCTGTTATAAGTAATATTCTGTAGACACAACATTTGGAACCACTCAGGCTTCTGTGGCTGCTTCTATTGTAAAGAGGCATCCTGAGTGATTCTGAAAGCCCAGGTATTTGTTTTGATTCATCTATAAAAATGTATCAGTAACTTTATTATTTAGTTTGTCCTGCTGACTAACACAGCTATCCACTCATGCTACAGAATGTACATAACACAAAGTCTGTTAAGTGCCTGTACTATTTTTATAAGCAAAAACATCAATAAGCACTTGACTTTGAAGTTTTTACCATCCATTTTCCAGTATGACTCTGAATGATAAAACAGTCTTCAACTTCCCTCTTTGTGGTACACAATAAAGCTCTATTTACCATGAGACTTCTTCATGATGGGACCCTAGCTTTTCCCTACACACTCTCATTTCCTCTAACAACACAGACAAATTAATTTTTTTCGTAAATCCTGATTAGTCTGTTCCAGTCTAATACAAGTAGTACCCAATATTTTCAAGTTAGAGTGTAATAAATATCCTGGGTTCCAATCCTGAATCTAGCCTTTCTGAATAAATTCATGATAAATCCAATTTCAGGATCAGTATCTGCATCAGTCTGATGAGCCACAGTTTCATCTTGTCACAGGAAAGAATGTTCTTATGTTGACACAACATATTTTTCACTGTCATGTTATAAATTAGAAGTTTGTTGCAACTCCTAAGAAACATAATCCATTGTTTTCATAGAACTCCAAACTAAAATGTACTCTAAAAAGTTTAAGACTTTATTTAAAGCCTGGAAAGCAGAAAATTAAGTGACAGAGGAAGAATATGGTCCCATTAGAGAAAAAACTGCAGTTATAAAATATACAATTTAAAGACAGTTACCATTCTGTGGTATAAGACTTCCTGCATCAGTTACACTCTCCCAGAATAACTTTTTTTAAGTGCTATTTCCAGTATCACCAAGCAGGCCTTGTAACTGCAACTGCCATGCATCTAGGACTCCAAGATAATAAGAATTTTCCTCAATTATGGTTTGCACAATATGGTTGGTTGTGCTTTATTTCTAAATTCTTTCTAAAATCTTCATCTACTTCTTTCTTGCACCAATATAAAGATAGTTGTTTTGGCATATAGCAGAACTCCTCTGATTCCTTCTATATTTTAGCCAACTTTTACTATCTTCTTTTGATTATTTTGTACTGTTATATTATCAAAGTTAAAACACCCCATATGCTAGCTATAGTACAAGACTGTCTTTGCTCAAAGGAAATTAGAATCTATGGTCCCAATTGTGCAAATATTTACACACAGCAGTAATGGCATGACTTACAACTGATGCACCAAATTTCTCATGTACACGTCGATATTTGAAGAATAAGTGTTGACCACAAACACTGTCCTGAATGCATAGTCTGAACCAGGTGGTAGGAAGGTCTGTTAAGGACTCTGTGTGGAGAAAGCCCTCGATTCCTTCTTCCCCAGGTGAATCTGATTGTACAGCAATGGATGCAAGATGCAGGACTTGAACGACAATCAAGTTTGACAGTACAAGTTCTGCTGTTTCCATTTGGCTGAAGTCTTGTGCAGGTCAGAGCATTTTGTACTCCCGTGGCTGTTTCCACAACCATACTCAGTCTTCAATAGTCGCTTTACACATTTATTACATATATTTTACAATTCAGTCTGTTTTGTGGATGCACTTTTATGCCTCCTGACTATTGCCTTTTAACTGTCTAGCCATTCCATGCAGCAGACAGGCAAACATTTTAAAAATATATCTGATGTTTTCTAACTTCTTCAACATACTCAGTTATATTTATTCCAAACACGGGCAAGGAATCTCAGCCTAGCACGGGGCAGCTCACCTGACTGAATAACCCCTAGCCAGTCCTAAGGCAGCAGATAAAGGGCAGCACGAACTGCTTCAGAGCCCATCCCAGGCCCCCCTCCATCACTGGGATTCATCTGCTATACAACCACCAGAGCAGCAAGTCCAAATACACTTATATCCTGCCTTAAAAGAGAAAAAGAATCAGAGGAGTGTGGCCCTTCAGGGCCTCCAACAGAGGCTATTTGCTGTCCCAGGCTGAAAGACTTCTCACCCTGATTTTTAAAAATGGAGTTGATAGCGTGCAGGATGACAGCCTTAAGTACAGGATGAGGAATGCACAAAACAAGGGGATCTCATGGGAGAGCTACTATTAGTTTGCTCTTAATGTAGGGCAAAGTCCCACTCTCAGTTAGAAGTGCACGCGCTTGGAATAATGCTACCACCTGTCATTTAGTAAATCCAGATTTACAGAGGTGTAAACAGGAGCAGAATTTGTTCCAGAATCTCTAGGCAAGCTGAGAAAAAGGCCTCCCAGAACACATATTTCAATATCATACCTTAGGTAACAGCAATATCACAGTCTTTATGTTTCTTTCATGCAGTATCAAACTTCCATACATCATACATCTTTATGTTTTCTTAGCTACTTCATAGCCTTAAAAGAACACTGGGTTGGGTGGCTGGGTTTTTTTTTTTTTCCCCCCATTTTACAAGAATATACATTTTTCAAGTCTAAATAAACAAAATTTATTCACTCCTTAATTGGCTTTTGTCAGGAGACATTCTTCTTTTCAGCTAAGAAAGATGTATTCTTTGATGTCTTCATTAAAAGATCTCACAATCTTTTTTCTGAGAAATATATATATATATATATTAATGGTATGGTAAGCTTTTGTCTTCCCCTTTGATTGTTCCATAATGCCAAGAATGCCACTTTAAATGTGTGTTATTTTAACAGGGTTTATGTTAAGCAACAAGGTGGGTATTATTCTTTAAATCTAAGTTTAAACAGTATGAAGAGTGGAGCCAATTGAAGTAAATCATAATTGCTAAACAGGATTAAGTTTGCAACAGCATTCTAAAAGTCTGCAAGAAAGCAGATACAAGAACAGATCCCTGGAGTAGAAATACATTTTATTCGTAGCTTCTACCCCAGACCCACACTCTCCAAAGTGTCATTGTCATGAATCATTGTTAGCAAAACAATAACCTTAGCGGTCTTACATTTTCTCTCTGTGCAAATTATGTATGTTTCATGTGACATTACTTACTTCCTCAACTAGCAAGTCTTTTCCGTCTGTTGGAAAGCCACCAGTGGTGATGTGCTATCAAAGTGAATTACCTTCTTACATGCCAGGAAATTAGGGCAATCCCGTGCCTTTCATCTAGTTCCTCTGCACTGCCATCCTGCTCCCACAGGGTCTCCCATTCACTCTCCTCCTACTGACTTGTATGGGAGCCATCACATAGTAAGTAATTTCTCTGTGGCTTGAAAAAGGCATTTCAGGCTTGAAAAGAAGCTATGTGACTATATGTATGATTTGTTCCTATACAGCCACTGAGCACCAGAAAGAGGATTCCCATGCAAGTTCTGTGTAAGTAGGTAAAAAAACCAAATGTGATGAGGAAAACAAAGTAGGGAAAGGATGGGCTATCAGGTCCAAGCATACATGGCTGTAGGGGCCTTTACTCCCTGTAAATGTCAGGGAGCAGCTATAGCTGGTGGTTCTTCTTCTGCTCAGGACAGAAGATTCAGGTGTCAGACGATGATGGGCTTTTTCATTTTCTTTGCAATTCTCATGATTCCAAACACTTGGATTATTATGGATGTAATAGATCTGCACAGGGGGACACTTTCATGTCTGAGCACTGTTAACCAAACGATTGGCTAGGAGTTAGGCTGAAAGTAGTGTTTGAATGGAAACCAGCTAACAGTCTTCCCTCCCCTACTATGAATTATACTTTGGCTATAAAATAGATATCTTAAAAACGTGACAAGTGCTAAAAACCCTGTGAATGAACAGTTAGGAGAATGCTCCAGTTCGCCATTGCCATATCATCTTCCTTCTCTTCCTCTCACTTCTATTTCTCTCCTGCCTATGCCAGCACTCTTCATTCTTCTCCCATAATCTAGTCACATTATGCACCCCTCTCACATATGCCCACGTCCATGTCTATCTTCCCCTTTCATAGCTATTCACCTTCATGCCTCCCATCTCCCTCCTCCTTTCCATTCTCTCCAAGGGTGCACTGTGATATTCCTGCCCATCCTTCTCGCTCCAGTCTTCTCTGTGTCTCTGAGTGACTTCCACCCCTCCCATGACCTCTGTATTGCTTGCTCAGGGGTTCACCTGACCTCCGAAACATTGCATTCCCTTTCCTAGACATTCCCACAAATTTTGCCCTTTTCCCACTTATAGACCCAAGTTTGTCTCCTTCTGTACACACCTATCTGAGCCCCCTAGTTCCCCAGATTCCTCCTTTTAGCCTCTTCATGCCCAGTCATTGTAAATAGAATTAAGGGGGTTTGCTTTCAATTACAATATGTCTGAAAAAATCTCTGTCCTGGGAGAGATAAGGAGTGATTCAGGAGCACTGATTTCTTTGAGGCATTGTTAATCAGACCAGGTTGAAAAACAAGTTTATAATGAAAAGCTAGAGTCTATCATCTTAATTGTTGAGTTGCTATTGTTAGTCCATAATACAGAAGGTGAAAGAGATGCAAGCAGGTATTCTACCATTTCATACCAACCAGTGAGCAGTCATCCACTAGATATCTCCAGGAGTACATTTACGCATGCAAAAAGTTCCTTTGAACACTCTAAGTCTCACCTACATTTGATGCACACACCTGTAGTATACCTAAGTAAATCTGAATGCTGTTGTCCCTGTTCATGTGTGCTGATGCATCTTCTCAGGAAGAGCTATGGCATGCTCTTTACTGGAAGATTAGCTCTTGCCTTTATTTAAGTCAGTGGCCCCAGTGAATCTGAAATGGCCCTATTGACATCTAGGGGCCATTAGATGAGGCTAGTGATGCCTATGGTCTCCAGAAAAATCAGGATTGTGATCGTCCATGACCCCAAGCCAGAAAGGATGAAACAGTAAATTATGCTAATCTACTCACTGCCAGGTCCCCATCTGTTTTTTCCCTTCATACAGGGCTCCATCCTCTCCAGAGCTAGCCCCATGCAAACATCTTTAGCAAACACCTGGAGCCAAATCCATCGCAATGACTTTGTACCTGCCTCTCCAGAGTGAATATAGCTGAGGCACGAATGGCAGGGTTCTCCGCAGCTCATCCTCCCCAGGATGTAGAAGAACATCTAGCAACACAATGCATTTAATGGCGTTCGATTGTATACAAAATTCAGTAATTTGCAAAGGGTCTCCCAGTCATTAGTGAGAATTAATGAGGTTCTACTGTAATAAAATCTTACTTCAAAATACAGAGTTTTACCGGAACATATGGGATTATAAAAGTAAATGTGCATCACACATAATCTTATGCCACATTATATAGCACATTTTTAAAAAGGAAACACCCACAGGTCTGAACAACTTTTATTTTTATGCAAATGCAGTATGCACAGAGACGTGCTTACTTGTTACTTTTTTGTTGTATCACCGCAGTGCCAAAGGGAAGTATCATGTCCCGCTTTGCCTAGCCTTTATCAATCTACCTTTGCAAACACTCTTTACATTCATAGGCTAAAGGACTTCTGGCATCGCAAAACTGTTTTCTATTCACATCCATCTTCTGTGACATGCAGAAGGAAGCCCCTGCAAGAGCTTTGTAACCCAATCCTCCTTGGGAATTCAATATGCTGTACAACTTACGCCCAACCCTGCATGCTTTTTATAATCATAGCCATCATCTTTTTTATTATGTCTTGGACTTGAAGAGTCCTGAAAGCAGATGTAACTCATGATGACCTGACTTCAATGGGAGAATGAACCAGGTGGCTAATTGTCTCTAAAACAAATACACTGATAATTAGCAGGAGAGCACAATGCAACAGAAGCCTAACCACCAACCTTTATTTAAGTTAAGCAAATGGGTGAGCAAATGATGCAGCTGCATCGTACTTTGACAAGTTAATAAGGGAACCATACTTCATCTAGTCAGCTACAGTAGCCAAAGCATGCCCTCAGGACCTGGTATCAATGATTCTGAAATGGTAAACTTATACAAAATGGAAAAAAAATCAGCACTAGTGCAGAAAAGCTCTTCTACAACAGCTTCCCTTTCCGAGCAGGTCACTGCACTAGCATTTCACCCTGAGTACCTGAGTTCAAACCTCGCCTTACATCCCAAATGGAAATAACCATGGTGGTCTCATCTTGCTTTCCACTTGCCCATGTCATAAAAACAAGCACATTGGCATCCTCTGCTGAGGAGCAGTCTAGGAACAAATAGCAAAGGAGCTGCCAGTTAGGCTGTATTGCATTGGCAATGCTGCACAGAGGAGCTTACTCGCTAATGGCTCACAGAGTAGCTGGCTTTAGCTACTATTGCCAGTCCCCCATCTTTACAAGCACTAAACTTCAGCCCATTGATTCCATAAAAAGCAAACAAAGAAAAAGAGTGGAGCTTGCTTTAAAGGTATTAGCAACTCGGAGACTTTAACACTCTCCGTGTTAAAACACAGATTGCTTTGTAAATGGTGTCAAACAGCAGCCAAAAAAAGAGCACCATGTAAAGTACCCAGTGCAAATAACTCCAAAGGTGTTGACAGAGAGATGGAAAGACAAACATTTCCAAGCAGTTCCCATGATCCTTGTTACATTTGTGACACTGATCGGACAATTCAGACTTTTGTGGGGTAGGAGGTAATATTGTCACCTTTGTTGTCTTGCTTCAACATTTACCATTGGTTATGCTTAAAAGAGAAATACAAACAACAGTGGTTATCTGACCGTCTGGAAGTGTTCTGAAGTGCTAGAGAGAACAAAAGTCAAAAGGACCATTTACCCAGTACTCTACTTCCAGGTCAGATTGAAAACTAATTTAAGCACATCCCTTTAGGGGAACCTCACACACAGGAGGGGTTTTGTCCTGAAAGAGAACTAGAAAGCAGAACTAGAAATAAAGCAAGGGCCCAATACATCTGTGTTGTGCCAGTCTTACTTGCTTTTTCCCTGTACTGCAAGCAGCAATACTGAAAAATCCTACTATCTACACCCACCCCACCTCACCAAAGGTACTTGGTCCAAAAGTAGGTTTTGTCAAAGCCTATCAATCACACATCAGTAACCTCTTCACAAATGAGTCTCAACAGGTTTACACTGGCATAACACTGGGGTAAGAGAGTGGTGAGATTAGCCTCTTCTCAGAGTCCAAAGCGAGCAAATCATAAAAATTAAACAGACAGCATAAATGGTGAAAAGTAGAATTTTCCACTAACATGTTTCTGGCTTCCAGTTTTAATAGTCTAAGGAATTGTTATTAGAGTGATCAAAGGGAGAAGTCACAAATGCGAGAAATATGACAACTAAGCATCAAGCTAGTGTGGCAAAGTAGATTGCTTTGTTTCCATTTCCTGTTAAATACTGCTTTGGAACTTTATTTTGATGTAGATTTGACAAAACTCTCGTTGCATTTCAGTTTCTGGTGCCTAGGTCTACTGAAAGAAAAAGAATAAAGGGAAAATGAAGAGACTGTCAGAACAATAGCTGCTTTAAAAAACAACAAGAAGTCTGCTGAGGCTTTAGATTTACAGAGTTTACTTTGACAAATAGAAAAAAAAATCATTGGGGAAAATAACCTCTTGTCTACTCTTGCAGCCCCTTAAGACATTTGACTGTTCACTAAGCTCCAGGTACTTCTCTCTGAACTTATAAATAATTAGCTATTCTTTAATAGTTGAAGTAAAGAGTAAATTAGATGTTGTTCCTTTCAGTTCTTCTGTTAACTAAGGTTAATGCAATAGCAGGTAAGTTTTCATTTTTTTTCTTCCACTAAATCATCTACCATTTCATTGTCACATTAAAAGATAGAAATCTAGACCCCTGCCAAGTTCAAAATAAGCTTAGCTTTTGTTATCTGCTCATTTAGCTTTCTGGGAATACTAATAAATACATGGAAGAATATCAGCTGTTCACCAGCTTTACATATACCACTGTGAGATGAAGACATTTCCAGTTCCCTCAATACTTTTTACTTTACCATGGTAAGAATTAGACTATCATAATGTTCTCAGAACACAAGTTTACTATGATTTGCCCAGAAAACTGTGGCTCAGTATTGTCTGGCTCCAACTTAGCATGTGTTCTTTGCATTAATTGTTTTGCTGAATAACTGGCATAGGGCCAGCAGTTTATCCTCTTGGGATTTTTCTTCTGTATAAGTTTTGAACTTCCTACTTATAAATTCTGTTCCCGTAGTTCTTTCCTGAGAGTCCAGGACATTTTTCTGTAAGAGGCGTTTCAGGAGCAGGCTTCACGAATAAGGTGTGAAATGTGACCCTGTCTCTCAATTCAGTTGCTGAGTTCCAGCAGGCATTGAAAAGCATATGACTCCCCACATGGAGCCTTTTCCCTTTTGGTACAGGCAGGTAGCGTATATCACCAAGCACATGCTTCTGACTAGTGCAACAATACAATCGGAGTCAGTTTTGTTCCCGTCCCTGATTAGTCAATTTGTGACACTAGACAATAAAAACCTGATGTTTGGAGCTAACAGATCCATATATTCTCTCTACGGACCACCTCTCAGAAAATACTTGCGGGAAAGACAGCAACACTGAAGAAGATTTCCTTTAAAAAATATAATTTCCTTGCAAAATAAATATTTAATTGCAGGGGAAAACCATATATAGATTTAATTAAAATCTTAACATTTCCTTTTAAGCTGCATGTTGATAACATTTCCTATACCAAAATGCACTATAGCCTTTTCCACACCGGTTGTACACTTCCTCCTACAAATTAGAATCAAAGTAAATGCTATTTTACTGAATGCTCCTTCCTTTTTTTCCTCCTTATTTCATAAGGAACTTCACATATTCTCAAACTAAACCTGGACACATATTTTCTTTCTTTTCTAGTCATCTTCAGAATTGCACTGAATGTGATGTTGTGCTGGGAGTACTGCAGTCCCTAGTCACCTGCTCCTGTTGCCCAGATTATTTGGGTCTGTGGAGAACCATCATACTCTTGGGGCAGGAGATGTCATTAGTATTTCTATGTTCTCTGTTCTAATGACTTAAACACAAAACTAAATCAGGAGGGAAGGGAAGTTCTGAGTGGGGCTACATATCAGTACCAAGGAAGCCACTTACCCAGAATAAACCTACGGTATGAGGCCTGTCTTTCCTTCTCTCAGACATTGAAAATGCCAAATATACACAAATGAACAGATTTTCTTCTTGGGTACATCAGAGTCAAGCATTAGTAAAGTCAACAGACCTCTGTATTCATATTTTTATAATTTTGGCATGAGAACTGTGGTTGTGTTACTAATTCTGGACTTTCAGTTAGTGCAACACAGAAATGCAAAAGGGTCTGTTACTCTGTGGAACTCATTGTCACAAGACATTTTAGTGAAAACTTGATGTAGATTGTAAAAAGAATAACTTATTTCCTAAAGTAAGAAGACTTTTCACTTCTATACGTACTTCTAGGGATACAAAAAACAACTTCTAAAAATTGACAGCAGGAAAACATTTTTCCATTTGAGCTGATTATTTTATAGATACTTACTAGAGAGGTTTTTTTCACCCAGAGACAACAGATAAAGCACGAGAGGAAGCAGTATGATATGATTCAGAATGCCTATCCGTACATGAATTGCATGAAACATGCTGATATTTGTGCCCTTGACGTTCCCCACATAGTTCTAGAAATTATCAGCTTTGTTTACTTTTCCATGGCAGTGCATGCATACACAATTGTACACAAGTGTTCCCCCTCACCAGCTGCACGCACATCCATAAAGAAAACATTCCTTAGAGCGGTTATAGATTTAGCCACGTGGAGGATCAGCAAGGTCCTCAGGAAGATGTGGCATTGGGACTGGAAGTCTCCAGGAAAACTAGAAGCCTGGAAGACATGACTTAAAAATCTTAAAGGTGATGATGTGCCAGTTGATAAATGGAAAGAACCAGTGATTGAGTGAGTGAATGAACGAGATGAAAGGGTATAGTAGGTATATGAAATACTCATTCACGGTTGTCTTATGTTGACTAGTTTGTTTCTTAGCACCTCTTTCTGGGCTTCTGCCTTTTGAACAAAGTAGTGACAGTGACTAGAAGATGCAGAAGGCTACATTCACCAGTCTAGGTAAACATACAAGGAAAGGGTAAAGGACACAAAAATCTTCCTGTCTTTGTAAGAGCCAAATGCCACCATATAGCCAGCAGCCTGTGAATTCTGAAAGGTGGACCCTGCCCCATCTTGCTCACCCGTCACCAGGTTTAATCAGGGCTCCTCCTCCAATGATTGTCCAGCTCCCTACACTTTTCCTTTCTCTTCTCCTTCACCTTCAGGACCAGCAATGGCTTTAGAGCCACAGCGGGCTTTATGTGAATGCTGTAAGTAGTCAGGAACTGCAAACCAAATGAAAGCAACCAACTATTTTTTGTCCACTGGAAGTTTTGCAAAGACTTTTGAAATGGGCTAAGAGGAGGCAGGTTGTGGGGACAGGGAGAAGAGGATGTGATCCTGCAAGATCAGGTTTAAGACTAAGATATTTAGGAGCTAAGGAGCTCCTTCCTAGGAGCAGGTCACTTTTCTTGGATCTGCTCACTAGAGAACCAAATGTAAAGACACAAATGACCAGAAATTAGAGCACAGGCATTCCACTTCCTGCCCTAAAAATAAGGTGTATTTACACTATCCATACCTTTGAAGTGCTATAAGATAAGGTGTCTTGCTTAGTTTTTTAACTAGTACTGGTTGTTGCCAAGGAGCAATCTTCTTACTTAGTCCATACTCTTTCTTACTATATTGTATTAGATGACTAAAGGTATAAAACATATAGGAAAAATCAGAGCAGGTTTTTTATCCCTTGCCTAATTTAACCAGCCTTTTCCCAAGAAGTGCTGTGCCATTCCTTAGTTTTCCTCCCATGTCTACTGAGGAGATTCCTATTAGGGGAATAATTCACTTAATTGCTTTAAAAAAAAAAAAAAATCCTTTGTTGGGAGTCTTTTAAACATACTGATTCTCAATCACTTAGCCCATAGTTTTTGGTGAAGTGATAATTAGGTGTTAAGAGCTAACCAGATAACCACAGAGGTTATCTGTCTCCAGGCAGCCATTAAACACCTAAGCAAGAGTGAAAGTACGAAAACAGGAGGTTCTCAGGAGCATTCAGCCCTACTAACTTTTGAAACAATATTAAACATTTGGAGTTACTGGCCTGTCTTCATAGCCCCATGCTGCCGCGACACAGCCTGGTGTGCTTTAAAGGACTCACCCACTTAGAAGACTCAATGCTCATGATAAAAACATGATGCGTTTAAGCCCATAAACCTTACCGTACTCCCTTCTTTGCAGCAAGGATAACACACTGAGAAAATCCCTCTCCCTGATAATTGCAAATGATACAACTTCATTCCATCCAGGTAGGGTTTTTTAAATGTGCTTGACTTATTGCCTGGGAATCCTTGTGTTTTCAGAGGCGAAGATTTCATGCAAATTATTCTCTCAGTTGACTTGGAGTTCTTCATACATCCTTCTTCCATCTGCTAAATTCACAGAAATATAAGACTTGCCATTACAAGATCCATATTGTGTTCAAAACAAAAAGAATTTGTAATGTAATAAATAGATTTTTCATTCTCTTCCTTTCTGATGTTATTTTCACATTGATCCTCTTTTTGCAAAGATTCCAAACTTTACCTACCTGACTGAGACCTGAGTGATATTCAAGAAGACAAATCATTTGTATAGTGTTTAAGGTGATATGCCCGTAATTTCAAAAAGTTTTGTTCTTTGTCAGGATGCTAAAAAGTATCTGATAAATCATGATAATCACTATCATTAAAGTAAGGTACTTGCCTTATAAATCATTTGACATAAATCCTACCAGCTGCTATTGTGATGAGAATGCTCTAATGAAGTGGGTCATTGCAAAACAGTGTTTGAGTGTATTCCACTAGTCTGATAAGTACACATACATATTACAGAATTTCATTCTCAACAGTGAGCCCAATTCATCCTAAAGTAACTCAGCTAGCATAACAAGAATGACACCACTAATTAATGTGACTTTCCTCTTTTTTTTCCATCCCCTTTCCCCTCGGTTCAAATCATAGTTGATGCTAAGAATTGCACATATGTGAAGCATTGCCCAGTTTATAACAGTATCACAGACTTTGGGAAAAAGCCTGGGAATCAACCTGTATAAGATGATGGGAAGTCTACATACCTCTTTCTCTCTGTGGCTTCCTGATAATTTGACTTATGGTGATAGCACAGTCCTGAAAGCCATCTCAAGGGAGTGACAAGGCCAACTCAAATTATGCAAAGGAACTGTTTCTAGTAACTGGGGCTTGCCAGCATGCAGGTGGGAGATGGGGCATGTTTCTTCCTCCTGGATCATGATCCCACATCCATGAGGAGGCCATGTAACCGTGGTCCTGTATGCCATAGAGTTTCCCTGATGTGCCACAAGCAGGGATGATCAGGATCACTTTTTTTGCCATTCAAAAACACACTTCTTATCTGAACTAAGACACCAGTGTAGATGTGCCCTTCAGGTACTTCATGTTACCATTACATTCATGAGTTTCAGGTCATTTTAGGGGGTCTTTTAGGCCCTGATATTTCAGTGGCTACATTACAAACTACGAAATCAGAGCCTTGCTGAAGTGAGAATCAAAACTCTTGTTCACTTCAGGGGACAGTGCTTGGTCTTCTTCTAAATTTGCCACCCCCAGAGCTAGTAAGACCAAGGTCATGAGCAGTAATAAGTGGATTATTTTGGTGGCCAAAGATTTCCCTAGTGTCATTTCAAGGAAGTGGCTTTTAAATGAGAAAAAAAGAGAAAGCACTGCAATACCTTCTCAGAGAATGCTTAATTGAATGGCACACTAAGAATAAAAGCATCTGTGAATATATGGCTTCCAAGCTTTTTTTGTTTTCCGATCGTCTCCTTATATTTGTAGGTCGGACTCTGTTCCCTCTTCTAGAAACTGCAATGTTCTCTCCTGCCAGACTGCAAAATATTTCCTCCAAGAGTCTGAGAATGATTCTCCTCAGATATTTTTTCATAAATGTTCTCAATAAACTGAACCAAATGTGGCTTGTCAGGACAAGTTACAGACAGCTTTGCCTAGGTTGTCTCAATTCAGACTTAAAATTGCCTCAAACTTTCCCTAAAAAAGGTATGTGAAATCAACAGGCAAGTGAACCATTAAGAAAGCAATTCAATATTTTACATTCCCAAAGTGATTAGCAAGCAACAAGACAACTAATAATTACTTCCAGAGACACTGAAAAAACATACTATACACATTTATGTAGACATTATGATAATAATATTATCACTAACACAAATATGCACGTATGAAAACATCTCAAAGTAAACATAACATTTGCACATAGTAAATACCCATATGTCTCAATAAACACAATTTTAAACTTTAATATGGCAAATGTATGGTTCCTTTAATTGAGGATGAAAAATTAAGAACAAGCCATTTACGGGGTGAATCCTGCCATTTTCAAAGTATGTGCAAAGCTGGTAGTGGGTAGAAAAGCATAACACACCCTGTACACTTAGGTGGCATTGGGGCAGGGTCTACAGTTAGTGCTCAGAGACTGAACATCAAATTAAAGTGCCACGAGAACTACATCACTTAAAAAGACACTGTGGCCTGTGCTCTTGATGCTGTGACTATAATCCTGGTTTTGGCTACCAGAAGGAATGTACGCTCTTCTTGTTTGGGCTAATGGAAAATGTCCCCCATGACGTGTCCCCTATTTCATGTTTTCTTTGCAGTAGTCACTAATGCACAATTATGTTCTCTTTCTCTGCATCCACTGGTAGTTACGGATGGCTTTGGTTGCAATACTAGCAAAGGAGTAAAGGAAGAGCAAAAAATTGGGAACATATTCTGAAGAGCAGAGTCTATCATTTGCTCTAATTTCCAAATACTGTTCTATTTTCATGTCACTTGGTTGTTTTGCTGAAGAATAGCCTTATAAAACTTTTAAATATTAAACACAGTTCAACAGGACTGAATTCTGCCTGTGGCTACAAATTTTAGAAACTCTTTGACTTTAACAAAGTGTTGGGAATAAGAAGGACATTGCCAGCCTCACAATGCCTTCATTAAGATTACCTCGCCTGGCCTCCTTTGGATATATGCGCTTTGTCATTCTAACATGGACATTTGTAAACAGAAAACTGTTCTTCCTGGTCCTTGCTTCTGGCAATTCACCACTCTGTCTTCCTTTTCTTCCTTTACACTATTTTCAAGCATACCAGTTGTTTCAGAGGTTTCAGAGAGCTGTAGTTTCACCATTGAAGTCTTCAGCAAAGACTTAGGGCTTTTACAGTTTGATTTGGAGACACTAGACTGTGTTTCCATTACCAACTATTAAGCAAAATGAAAATATCACTTAAATTCTCAACTGAACTAGTGTGTTATGGACATACTGATGGAGCATAAATATCAGAAAACTAAGATGACATAGAGTTGCTTTTCTGATCGTAATAGTACTGTATGAAACAGAAACAAGATGGCATATGTTTCTAGCTGTTCCCTCTCCCTTTAACACATAACGTTGATGGCATTACACAATTTGTTAACATTAGGGTGAATTTAGTCAGGAGTCCTGAATACCCCAAAACAGCTTTTACAGATTCTAAAATGGGTCTGGTGCCTGGGTTTTTCTTCAAATCCCTCCGTGCAGAATGGAGACTGGGCAGCAAACTTTCTAACTGCGCCCATACACTCATAAACATCTGTAGCGAACCATAATTCTGCTGAATGCAGGAGCCACATTGCCATGACATTTTGGTTATGAACGTTAGAGGAGCGTGTGGCTCTGAATCCCAATGTTATGGATTTTAGGGATCTCAAGCGGAAGCCAGCTCTCTGACTCATGCAAGGGTTCAACACATCCTGAAAAACTCTTGCAAAGCAAAAGACGTGCGACACAAAGGTCTTGCAACTTGGCGGCAAAAGAAGGGTCAAGGTGAGGATGGAGGGCAGCACCCCTCAGGAAGGGAATGGTTAACCGGCCATAATAACACAAGCAGGCAGGCAGCTCCACCACTGCAACAAACAACAAATTATTAACACTAAGCAATTTAGCAGCTCAACTTAGAATAAGCAGCACATTGGGCACTGAGTACACAGTGGCAGACTGTCTATGACTCTCTGCTACCAGCCAGCCAGCAAATTTTATTTTTTGCCCTAAAAAGAGTTCTTTCAAAACTCCACTATAATAGTCCATTCTGTGCCCAGGAATAATTTTAGAAGGGCTGAGTCCCAGACTTCCTTTTCGCAGGTGCGAGGCAGCGCATTCGCACCTCCAGCTACAGCCGCTGTTTCCAGGGACTGAGCTACCCAGGCCAGTACCCTGGCTTCAGCAGAGCCGTAATACTGAATTTCTCCATTTTCCTTACTGATTTGCACCACCATGAGCAGGTCTGCCCTGTCCAAATCCAGTCCCCCAGAGGTGTGCAATTGCAGCAGTATATAGCCAATGAAAAGTGCAATCTAGATCCCGGGTTTTGAAAATTTGGCCCCCTCAAGAACAGCTAATTGTACCAATGCAGCACTATTTTTAAAAAGGGCACATTTCTTGATCATACCTCACACTGCAAAGCTTCTGTTCAACTAACTACACGACAGTCTGTTAACACTGAAGGAAATCCCTTAAAAGCTGTGTTTGTTTGACCAACACTGACTAAAATTAGAAAAATATTAAATGAAAGCAGCTGGTCAGCTACCAGCCACAATATTATCCCAACTTCCTTCACAGGAAATATTATAATAACATTTTATTTGTTCTTTTCCCTGCTTGCTGCCACTGGGGTGTAATATTTCTTTCATGTCGCTGATAGATCAAGAGCACTTCTGTTGGAGTCAGGCTGTACTGCATGCTGACACCAACACGCCCAGCACAGCCTTTAATTCGGGATCCAGCCAGTGCCTAGAGGTGTACGTGAGCAGGAGGGAGAGGAAGAAAAGCAAAGACTATTGACTGCTCTACCAAAGATCACCTACAGCTTTGTTCCTCATTTTGCTTCAATATTTTGACCATAGCTCTGTAAATGTATGAGCAACTGAAAATAAGCCACTTCTCAGCAAATCTTTGCCTATGACCTCTCCAGGGTCGCAGATCCAGAACCATGGGAAATGGACCATGAAATGTCTGGGTGCTGGGAAAGCTACGTCTAATGCTTAGGCCATGTGTGTGTCTCTGTGTGTTTGCTTGTCCTCCTTCCATGCAATAGAGCAGGGAGCGCCCACACATGGACTTTGCACCTCTCCCCCAAAACTTAGGCTCTCCCCACTACCTCAGCCTTTCCGCTTTATGCTAAAGTCCCAGAAAAACCAACCGGGGCCCAAAACAGGGCTTGAACGCGGTGACGTGAGCCACCCGTGCTGCCAAATCTCCCAGATGCCCCTGGACTTTGTCCACCGCCTCAGTTCAGAGGGGTTCGTGGGCCTGCTGCGGCTTACTGAAACCGATTTCGCCTGCTTGTTCTTTCATCCAGATCCTTGCAGAGGACAACGGGCCCCAAACTGTTGGACTGTCCCCAGCCAGTTTTGCATATTCCTTCCCCCTCAAGGAAGGGTCTTTGTTTTTCCGCTGTCACGATGGTTTTAACACCACATTTACATAATACCTTTTGAAATGGACCCCGAGGCCTGGTCTACACTATAAAGTGTTTGTCAGTGGAGCTCTATCAGCAACCCGTCCTACTGTGGCTGCCACTGTACCAGCAAAAGGACACTTCTCCTAGCATGGCTTTTGCCATCTGCTTTCATAAAACAAGCTGCATCACCAAAACCATTTCCTTTCCAGAATAAATATCTTTATAATCTATACTTCCGCCAGTAACAGAAATTTCTTTTAGAAAAATATATCATGCTTCTAATTGCCCCTTGTATCCCAGCAAAAGTTTTGGCTATAGGCATAGCTTTATGCAACTATAGTTACACTTTAACAACATCAGTTTAAATATACAAGGTATAATCAGTTCACAGGTTAGTGATAGCTCTTTTTCCTCAACACATGCATTAAAAAACAATATGGCTTTCATCCATCTTCAGTAACCAAGGGTTTGTGCATATGGAAGCCATATGGAGTGTAAGAGCTTGCCTATATCAGAAATTATAACAATATATAGTAATGTGGGAATTTAAACCACTGTAGTTGGACAATATAACCCCCTTTTTCCTCCATAAGGATGTGAATGTGTGTGTGCATGTGAGTAAAATGAGTGTTTTTATCCATTTTATCTTCTGTTGCTTTGAAAGCAGTTTACCTAAACTGGAAAAAAAGTGTTTACTTCTGAGTAAGAGTGTCCACATGGAGAGTCGTGGTGAAATAAATACAGCATTTTAACTATATGAGTATCATTTGTCATTCCCACAGACACAATTGGTTCTATATCAAAGTCCTATATCATATCTTCAAATATAGCTTCTTGTCACTACCAGCATTTGCATTTTAGCAATTTGCATTTCTTCTTGCAAATTAAAAAAAAAAAAAAGTGTTCAATTGAGATTTGCAAATGAGCAAAGGCAGCCAGGTGAAGGCAAGCAGGAGAGAAGGGGGAGGGTTGAAGGTGAAGGTGAAAGCGAGATAAACAACAACAAAATGTCAGGCTTGCTTGGAAGGGTTTGGTTTTTCCTCCAACCAAACTTGGTACATCCAAGTTTGCACCAAGAGTCTAGTTAAGGTGATTTCGTTCAAGTGGCATCAATAACTCACTTTTAAAAGCACATACTTATTGATTTCAGGGTATAACATAATTAGGTCTCATATTACTCACATAGGCTGTGCAGTTCCTGCTGTAAACCTAGATATTATTCAGAAAATCAAAGTAATCTCTTGTGGGTATTAAAATAACAATACATTTGAGAAATGATTGCTACCATTTTTGAAACTGCATTAATGTTCATTATTTATGTAATATACAAGTTTAGAAGGGGCTGGTTTTTTTTTTTTTGACTTCATTGCTAGTACAAAAAAATCTTTCGAGTTCTTGGAATCAAATGAATGCAAGTTTCCTTTTTTGCATAGGGTGATGAAGACAAATGTATCGCTGCACATTAAAAATACATCTCACATTTTATACATTTACGTATGTGGTGCTCTTCATGTTAAAAAAAAACCACAAAAAAAAATCTCTGAGCACTTCAGAGAATGCACCCAGAGACAGAGCTATTGTTCAGGAAAAGCCAGATTAAACAAACATGCCTGTAGTCTTGACTTGAAGGCATTTATGGAATTAACATTCTGAGTCTCAGCTGGCACCATGCTCCAAAGCTGGGGGCAGAACATGCAAAGCCTTTGGCACCTATGAGTTTCCACTGATATTCCTGTTATAGACAAAAGCCCAGCATTTTACACAACTCCGAGTCATTCCTGAACATGTGCATTAATGGAACCAAAAGTTTTAATTAGCATTCATGGCCTTAGATTATGTGGTGCTTTAAAGACTGTTGGAACTGCCCTGACACCACCAGGCAGGCAGTGAGTGACATGACCTTAATACAGAATTGATCTGGCTAGTCTGGGTTATTAATATTCAAGGGCAGCTTAGTTCTCTGTACAGTGCAATTTGTAAAGATACCCATGATCAGGGATTTATGGAAACCTAGACTAAATGTGACTAAACAGTGGAATATTTCCGCTTTTATCTGGGATTGCAATGCTCCCGGTCCTTTGGAAGAAAGCCCTAGGATTTGTTCCTTTTTTCATGCAAAGTAACAGGTACAGGGGCCCATTCTGATCTTTAGCTCTGACTGGGTTCACCACTATCTTTCATGCTACATGCTAACACCAGCTTTCACAATCACTCTAGCTCCTGACTGTCTGGTGTCATAGCTGCTACAGGACACAGATAATTCAAGGAAAAACCAGCAAAACACAGAGACAAACGTCAGTCCTTGACATGACCCATTGTCGCAAGAATGAGTCCATGTTCACCATCAGGAGATGGTGCCACTCCCAGCTGGTTAGCTGGTAACACACAATACCTGTGAAATACTGACATTTTGCTTATTCTGGTACAGCCTGAGATCCTCCCCTAGCTATATTAACATGGCTCCTAAGTCATCAAAACAAAATCCAGTACGAACAGGTAGAAAGTACTGGATCTGTAGAGAAAAAAAATCAAAGGCACCAATAGAGTGGTGCTTAATTAGTCAGGAGCTAGTGGCATAGACAAAGGCCTGGTGTCATGGAAGAAGGCAGAGCGACTCTCAGCCAATGGTGTAATGCTGTTTTACAAAAAAAAAGTGACAGATCTCATTCTGACATGTGTTAACCAGAACATCCTGTGTAAGACATGGGAAGACATTGTCTCACTCTCCTCATTTCTAGCAAGCTCAGCGGTACTTCTGTGTCAGCCCTCAGTGTAATACTTTACAAAAGATGTAGGCAAATTGAAAAGAATGAAGAGAAGAGCAGCAGGAACAGTAAGATGTTTAGAAAATAGGATGTAACAGGAACAGATGAATTAGAAAGAAATCTATGACAAACCCTAACTGTCACACTCTGGTGTGGTGGTGAAGGAACCGTTAAAGGCATGAGAAGAAGCAATTGGCAATTGGCTTGTTTTTCAGCAGAGAATTCATGTGTATGTGTATATATGTATAAGAAAAATTATCCAGCTCTGGAAACTGGAAACTATGTGGAATCTTCAGCATGGGAGCGAGGTTTTTAAGAATAAATTAGACATTACTGAGAATGGTCTAGATATACTTCTTCCACCTTAGGCAAAAGGAAGAACTAGATCACTTCTATGGTCCACTTGATTTTCAAGACTTCTGCAGCATTGTACCCTCCCAGTTTTCCTATTATGTTCTGCTGTGTTGCAGTCCATCCCAGTCAATTAATGTGTCACTTGTTTTACCATTGTTAGTCTTCAGCACAGCCCCTTTCCACTGTTCATGTTATTCCCCAGACACATTGCACAGAGAGTCCTTTCTGGGCTATTACCACACTGAGGCACTCAGTACTGGAACAAGCATTACTTTGGCTAAGCAGACATCATAGTTTCTAAAAACTCCGATGTAATCTGTAGCTTTGTTGATTATGTTGCAGAGAAATAGACCCAGAGGAAATATCTTAATTTATATCTACAGAGTGCCAGAGCCACCCAAGGAACTCTATAAATAATCCTTAATAATAGTGATATACAAGAAAGTATAAGATTTATGTCTATTAATCAGGACATCTATGTGTCGCACTTTACAAAGCCTTAGGATTATGTATTGTATTATCCTCTGTGGACTGCATGGCCAATGCATGGTTGACTAGGAAGAGCTGCTTCTGCACAAGACTGCTCTAAACTGCAAACAGTACTTCAGGTGTGAATTTCCTACACAGAATGAGAAAACCCTACACCTCAGTGCCTTAGCTTTCTCTCCAGCTATGTATTGTCACCAAACTCTACAAATGATATTTCAGTACTTCATGGAAGACACTTTCCAGAACTTTAATCATTTTCACATTCCTTCTCTGAACTGTTTCTGTATGATCCACCTATTATTTGGAAGTCTCAAAAAGTGGACCTAGCAGTTCAGCTAGGTTTTACCACTCCTGACCAGAGTACAAGGATTACTTCTGCATGACATACTGCCTTCCTGTTTATAAATCCCATCATGAAGCTTGTCTCTCCCACAACAACACGATTTATGTTCAGTTTGTAATCTACACTAACCCCAAAACTAATTCTGAAAAACTGATCCTAACCAACTTTCCTGTCCTGTATTTGGTCACCTGATATACCTGCTTTCTTGTAACATTTGATTTTTCATCCATTTTTTCCAGGCAATATCTCCAATTTGTCAAAATAATTTTGAATACCAATCCTGTCTTTCAGCACCCTTGCAGTCCCTCCAGCTTCATATCCCCTGAAAACATTACAAGCATACATTTCCCGTAAAGTTCATAACATATCACCTTGAACTAAACGAAAAAGGTAGCCAAGATCCCTGCAAAATCCTAATGAACATAACTTTGCATTTTGACAAGAAATCCTTCTCTCGATGACCTGCATGTGGTCATCCAGCCAGCTTTTGTACTGCTGTATAGATTCTTCAATCAAACCATGTTTCCATGGCATTCTTATGAAACATCCTATGAGATGGGGTCAAAATCACTATTAACTATTTATCATTATCCCTAAGACTATGTAGCAAGTAAGCTCCCAGGGTTACCCTAGAAATTATACGTCTAAGCTATAAACACAGTCTTTGTAGGGTATCTATAATTTCATGGAAGTCTAAAAATACAGGACTACAGAATTTATCTTTGCTATTGACTTCACCATTCATCCCCCCAAAGATTTCATATAGATTCACATAACGGCCTCAAAAGAATCTTGCTGGGATAACTAGGGGATATTCTACGAAAATCCAAAGAAGATGCTCCTAAAGCCATATAATGTAGTTTAAGAAGTGTGTATTGTATTTGCTACTCATGTTCCAGAGGCTTACAATATCCTACTTCACAAATACTTTCTGGAATGTGGTGGATTTAGCATCTGCATGGTACTTGTAGACCAGTGCCTGACCTGTTCCAGAGATGCTCAGGCTCCATCAGCATTCGGGAAGTGTCTTACTGACAGTAACAGATAGCAATGGTGAATTCAGGCTTTGCTTTAACTTTGCCTAGAGTCTAAGAAACAGACTCACTTTCCATTTGTCTTCATTGTAGATGACTCTAACAGGTAATGACAGCTGGCAAATGGCAAATAGCAATAAAGCCAAAATAATGTTCTGAAATGGGAATCATATCATCACCCGACACTGCCAAAATTGTGCTTTACTCTAAAGACACCCAGTTCTCGGAGTTTCAAAATGTTTACCTCAACATGCAACAGACGGTGTACGAAAGACCTCTTAATCCCTCTGCACCTTCCACAAAAAAAAACCCCTGTTGCTCTGCCTTCCCAAAAGAAAAGAAATAATTTCCTAAAAATGTTGTCCAGACATGCAAAAAGAAGGTAAGGAATGAGGGTCTGCCAAATGAGGCTGAATTCTAGAAATACAAGTTGCTAGTGGGAAGGCCATGGGCTTACCAGAATTCATGCCAAGTTATGGGAGCCTGCATATTCATAGCTCTCCACCAAACATGAACATAACATTAATCAAGGTGAGAGAAAGACATATTGCCTCTATACCTGGGGGGTAAGCAGTTCAGTCTTCAGAGGTTTCAGCAAAGCCATGGCACAAGGGTATGGGGAAATTATGAGGCTTAAAAATATTAGGAGTATCTGGACTTTTATGTTTTATCCAAACTGTAGATTAGTTTTTACTCCTGCATATTTCTACATTTTGATCTGATATTTTAGTGTCAGGATTAGCAAGCACAGAGTGTCTCTTAGAGTTTTAAACAAGCTGTTTTAATGAAAACATAACCTGAAGTCAGGCAGTATTGGGGGAAAAAAAGCTGTTGGTTAGAACTCTGTTTCCTTACTGACATTAAAACCAGTCAACATAACTCTGTGATGATGCAGAAATTTAACTTTTGTACATTTTTATTATATCCAGAATACCAAAGATAACTGGATTTATTCACAGAACGGCTAACATTGAATTCATTTTTCTGGTACAATTTCCTTCCCATATAAACCCATAAAAAATATGATGGGTGAAACATTAGGACTGCTTAAAGCAGAAGCTGATGTATATCCATAGAGAAAGAACAGATAGATTGCAAAATGTTTATGTCTTTTACATTTTTTACTGTATTAATAAGGAAACACTGTGATTACCAATCAAAAAAGACTCAGGAGTGCTGCTTGTAAAGTGCACTATTAAAAAGATTTATATCTGTATCTGGGGAGTAATATAGAGCATTGATATTTTAAGGAGCTCAGTTCAAAATCTCTTTATTCAATGAAAGCCCATGAGAGTGAAATATATTTTTCCTGGGGCAGCAGTGTGAGCATCATTGTTTGTTTATGATAGGAGCTGTAGAAAAAAATACTTTTCCAAAAATTATATATAAGTCCAAAATACTTCAGAATTAATTATGAGAGAATTCTCCTGTATTTAACTGAAAACTTTTACAACGTGGCATTAGGCAGTCAAAAAAAATCAGCTCCTGGTACATATATTTGGTTAACTCTGAACAAGAAGATATCTGTATTTAGCATATATTTCGTGAACCAAAAGGTACACCTCAAAATACTTGGAGAAGATGACTGCTTTATATATATTTAAAAACACAGAACACCAAGAGGAGAGTACAAACCAGGCCTCCCACCGGGGCTCGCCAGGAGACTACAGGGAATTCACCTTTCTTAAGACACCTTGTTTTGCTGGTTGCATTTGTACATACTTTTGGCTACATTCTGCCAACCTTTCGCAGGACCTGAACTCGCTCTTTTTGAATCAAGAGCCGGTTCCTAATGCTTACTTACCATAGCACAGAGATGTATCTGTTAGAATAATGCTCAGAACCAGGAGCTAGAACATGATAGAACAACTTACAGCAACCTTTCCTAGTACTTAGTTAACAGATGCCTTCCAACAGGTTGTGCATAATCTAATATAAATTATAACTTCTTTTTTCATATAATGAACTGTAAATTCATGTGCATGCTCCTCACAGCACAATGTACAGCAGTAGTGATGTGTTTATAAAATGTTTATGTCAAATACTATTGTACTTATTCTGTTAATATAACAAAAGTGATAGCAGTTTGTCTTTGTTTTTTGTGTCTGGCTTGACTGCAACACACCCGTTTCTTAAAGAATCAGGAGATATCTCTGTTGATTCTTTAAGAATATTTAAGAATCTTTAAGAATCAAACAAGTTATACTTAGAAAACACTTTTCTAAATCCTTTTTCATTCTTTCAACGGTGTTTTCCCCTTCTTCTGGTCAGCAATATGTCTGCTGTCTCCCTGCTTCAATGATCTTCTGTGGGTGTTGAACAAATTCCACCGTTCTCTTTGCTTTAGGTCACATTTTGATATGCAATTTGGGGAACACCAGACCACACCTTTTCAAGACTGTTTTGGCATGAATAGATACCTGTCATACTTTGGAAGAGCACTATTTAGCCAATACATGAAGTTCACAAAGAGAAAAATTAAAATGCAGTAATAATTTTATTCCTTTCTTCCTTCCTTTTAATTGTTAAAATTTAATCTCTTGGCCAGATTGTGGTCCTTAGGGTATGACATATATATCAAACCCACGTGTGTGTAAGTGGATTTTTTAAATGTACTGTGAAAAGTAGCAATGCACTGAGATCAGAATCTAAGCAAGTATAAAAATAAGAGGCATAGGAACTGACGGCATAAATCCAAAGTTTATCATATAATTCCCAGATCCATGTAGCTGGTCCCTAGGAACATAAAAAACCCAACAGTACAAAGGAAAACATTTTCAGATGTACTTCTTTTTTTTTCTAAAGATCCTGCTGCAGAGGTTATATCTGGCAGTGGGGAGCTTTTTCTCTTATCTTCAGTTCCCACAAGAACCAAGCTTGAACATCAGAGCTCCCTAAGCCTAATAAATGAGAGTATTCTTGTCTGCTTTATCTCCCCCGCCCCCCCCCCCCCAGTCATATGATGAGGAAATAAATATATGATCTTGTTTTCAAAAGAAGCTATTGTATTAAACAGAGGGTGTGAGCCTATCCCATCCCTCGGGCTCTCACCTAGACCCGGGTAGCAATGTGCAGTCACAAGAATGCACAAAGGGCGGCAATTGCTCTCCTCGGAGCAATTGTTCCTGGTCCTTGCTCTGGAGCTGGAAGGCAAGTGGCCTCTCTGCAACCCACACAGGGATGGGGACAAGCTGCCTTACATTAACAAAGTCAATCTTGCACTGATTAGTCCAACAGAATGGGGCACATATCACAATCAATTTCCATAAATATTCGCTTACGCCTCTTTTGCCTTCATTTTCTGCAAACATTCAAGTACTTGACTCCTATTCACATGAACGCTCCCAGAAAGAGAATTTTAAGCTTACATGCTTGAGTACTTGCATAGAGTAAATTTTAAAATGAATGAGTATGCAAGTCATAAGATGGGAAATAGAGTGCCTTTGCCAGTGCCCGGCAGAAAGGCATTTAAATAAACCAGGCAAGTACCTGCTTATGTCCTTCTCTTCTACAGTTATGTGTGTACATGCAGTTTTATTCGGAACAGTGGACTCACAATTTGCTCTTCCACCATAGTTCAATGGATGTGGCATGGAGCAAGAAACGTATAGCACTGAGTCTCTGTCTCCCCTAGAATAGGAATGATGCTGTTCAGTTACCTGTGCCATATACTTTGAGATTTTTAGACTAAAATATCGTATAAGACATATAATAATATTGCTGAATATTGCTTATTGTGTTTTGCAGGGGAAAAGAGCATGGCACTGGGGAAAAAGAGTCTTCCATATTCTTCTGCAAATAGGCATGGACCAGGAAGAAAATCAGATGATATTCAAAAAAGCAAAATTTTTTCAATGCTAGCAGTATTTTCTGGATGCCTGAGTCCCTGAGTGCTCAACCTGAAACACTGGAAGTAAAAGTCTGAATCCATTCAATCAGCCTCAGTTTTTCTACCTCCTTCAGTGGGGCCAGCATTACATTTCTGGCTTATATACATTTCATCTTTATTTCCTAAAGTTTAGAAAAGTTAGACAGATGAGATTTGGACACAGGAGGTGGAATTCCAGATGGAAGAAGAGAGGTTTATCATATGAAAAAGACAAAAGCCAACAGAAAAACTGAGAAATAAAACATCCAAAAGAGCCAATAGCTCCAACGTGGACACATGGGGCCAAATTTGTCCTCAACATAACTCTGCTCTTTCGGACCGGATGGATTAAGCCTGCTATTTGGTTGCCGAACAATCTCTACTAGCAGGAGAACCACTAGAAAAGGAGCATAAACAATTTACTGAGAAGTGGCTGTGTTTGCTCTGAGCTGTAACTGGTTCCACAGACTCCACATAAAGGAAACCCACATCAGTGTGTGGCAGTTTATTTCACACTGAGCCAGCCAACATATTTTCTCTCTGAACTGCATACGTGCCCGTTGCAAGGAGGAAAGGACACCTGGGGGTTCTGACCTTAAAATTAGATCTGCTGCACTTGCAAAAACCCACCCTCATAGCGAGACCTTTCTTATTTACCGTCCAAACGTTGCTGTATCTCTGAGCTGTGCAAACTGCTCAGGCCTCAATATACTGTGAGCAAAATTTGACCCAATGTGAATTTGCAATAACTCACGCTGCAGCGCTTGATTCCCCTGCCTCCTTCAAAATGTCTCCGAGGACTCAGACATAGTCACCATGCAGATCAATAACTTTACAGTATAAACAGACGGAAACTTTCCCTTTTGGGAACAGGATAAGGCAAAGTCAATTAATTTACAACAGAGAGATGAGTAATTGAGCCAGGAGTATTTTAATAGGATATACCAGTCCAGCATTTGCATTTTCAAACTGGTATGTATCTCCTGATCCAGCATCTATTGAAGTCAATTTAAAGACTCCCTCAGAGGTTGGGAGCAGTCATTCTCACTTTTTAGATCTTGCTGAATGCTGTTTCAAATCTCCAATACAAAATCTAAACATAGCACTCTCCCCACTAGATTTTTTTTCCTTTTACATGCGGACTTGCAGTGGCATAGCCCAGACTTCCCAGGCACACACACTCTGCTCTTGGATTATATTTAAAAAATCATACAAGGCTTCTGTGCCAGAGTTTGACTCTTCAGTGACCAATTCGCAAAAGCTGAGAATTAAATAAGCAAATTGGCAGCAATCGCCATCAGAAGTCAGCATTTCATATCATGGTTTCTGAGGTGCCACAGGATTTTCCTCTACTGAGAAAATGAAACACTATCTCAGGCATGGTGGTACAAGGGAGGGAGATGCTTTTTGAGGCCTTGCTCTGTGTTGCGGGACGTCTGGATTCTGCGAGACACCTACTTGTCCTAAAGAAGCAGACATTTCGCTTCAAGTGGCCCCAGCAGCCGTGGTGAACCCAGCAGTAGCACTTCAGACATTCTGAGGTTGGGATGCTTTGGGAAGGAGGGGGAGTTTCTGTGTCAATGTATATAATTAATAATAGCAGCACTCATTTTCTGAATGCTGTGGGAGGATGCGTGTTTAAGTTATGATCGGTTTTGGAGAACTGCAGACAATATTTCATTTTTTAAAGCGGGACCGTGCAGACTGTGAGAGAGCAGTGTTGTGGAGGAAAGCATAACCCATTCCCTGGTCTTTGACCACACCAGGTATGAGAATTCCTGTCCCATTCCCATCTTCAGCTTTTATTTGTTTGCAGCTTTTTCCTTGCTCACCAACATTTTCAGCAGCTGTCTGTGATTCCAGCTACAGTTTGATGCTAAATACAGTAAGTATCTGGGAATAGTAAACATTTGCCAGTAAGACAGGAAAAACAAAAAGATTTAGCAAAGAACCCTTAATGAGAACCATGGGACATGTTACAACTCTGCTGAGGATGAATGTGCTTTGCAAAGGCATTTGCATATTGTCACTCCTCCCAGTGTGGCTATTTCCTTAACCTCTTTTTAGATTGCAAACATGATAGGCCTGTGCAAAGTTTCATCGAGGCTCATCCGAAATTGAGGATAAAATGATCAATGACAAAAACATGACTCAGGAAAAGGAGACTTACAGCCTAATTTTCTTCTAACTTTTGGTAAATGTATGTCTGTCTAACAATTCTACTGGCTTCTGCAGTGGTGTTTGCTATACTAATGTAAGTGAAAACAAAAGCAGGCTCCGACAGCTTCAAACTCATCCCATGTCAGAAGTCAAAGCCGAGGAGCTTGTGCTTGTTTAATCAATAGCTGAATTTGATCCTTAGGTTTTCTAATAAGTTATATAAACCTATATAAACTATATGCCTCTATAAACTTTATGCAAAGCACTTTGAAGTCACCAGACATGATTCAAATGCCTTTCGTGGTATTAGTGAAATGAAGGGGACCAGAACTGGCAGTGATAAAGATGTAACCCATTATACTCAATATGTCTAATAATCACTAAAAACACACCTCTCTCCCTCCTGTTTGTGACCCATAAACCACACAAGTATGAAAGGAGGACTATGCCCTTTACAGGAACAGAGGAAAATTTGAAGGTAGTACATATAAAGAGTGACATTACATACTCTAATGCAATTTACGTAATTTACTTGGCAAGAGATATTAAGGTCCCACAAATGCAAGATGATTTGTGTTTGAGGACACGGTATGAAAAACTTCTGAAGTGGTACCATGTTATGGATAAGTGGAAAGGTATCGCTCCGCATTAAGCAGTCATTGATCAAAGGTTTTGAGAGGTTTTCAAAAAAGCTGCCTTTAGCTAAGGAAGCCAGATCTGTTTAGTTTCCCCAAAGAGTCAATGAGGAGAGGAAGACTTTAGAGACTGAGTCAGGCAGGGAGTTTTAAACCTTGTAGGGCTCTGAAGTGTTTATAGGAGGCAATGACAACAGGAAGAGCCTAGGAAGGCTAGTCTCTCTAAAGTCGGTGTTTGTGAGAAGGCCACATTGCCTAACCTTTAAGGGTTAACTAGAAAGAGGTTACATGTAGACTGCTTTACATAAATCTATCAGCAGTACAATGTGTACTGGGTACATTCCTGGCTCCAGGGAAGTCCAAGGAAAAACTTCTATGAGTTTCAGAAAGTCACTTATTTCCTGCTATATATTCCAAGCGGTACTGCTAAATATACCTTAAAATGTACAAATGCTGCTCCTACACCACATCCTCTGACACATTAGCAGAGGAAATCTACTCTTGTTCCTTTTTTATTAAAGACCCTGGAAGCACAATCCGATTTCATGAGTTTTCTGATGATTGTTTGAGATTCTTAGCTTCTGGGCTCTGGGACTGATGATGTTCTTCCACACTTCTTAAAAACTCCTTTTATAGTTGAATGAAATGCAACAAGTTGTCACTGCTAAAAATTACTTTCATGTCCATCACAAGTATGGTTATTTTTCTGCACATTTTTGAGTAGTCTGGGAAATCAACTGGTAATTAGGGAAATATGTCTGTTAATATACCTATAATGTAATTACTGCAATGCACTTAATAAAACTGAAAAGCAATCCTTGTAGGTTTCTGCACACATCTACTTTCTCAATCTTCTTTTTATTGGAAAGTCCTTCCATCAATAATCCCAACTGTAAGTATTTGTTTTAGGCTCCTCCTGCTCCCAGATACGTAGTTTGGTTGAAAAGTGGCTGCTGTATTTTGTGTTAAAGCTTCTTACGCTCTGGCTTTCGGTATGTCTCCTTGAGTAGGTAAACATGACAGAACACAAGTGCCTGGAAATGCAAACAGTCCCTGAATTATTATGCCTATTACTTTTTATTAGTAGTAAAAACAAAAAGAAGCAAAGAACAGTTCTATTTATGCAGAGCAGTTAGAACATAAATAATAATAAAATGTTAAAACTATAAAACTACTTATGCCATATTAATTTAATTCTAATAAAAAGTAGGTTTAGGTCTTGCCTCCACGACAGCAAACGTGGTGCAGCTTTGCTTTCATCCAATATTTATACTCAAAAACATTTTGGTTTAGGAAATAAACTAGTGATAAAAAATTACAGTCTCAGAATATTGGGCTTTGACTAGTCCCCTGCTGCCCTTTATATTATGTTTCAGTAAAATACAGTACATCTTGCTGTTTTATTTCATTGTTTGTGGCCCATGCAAAATCCTATTGTCCAGCTGCCCAACGTAAATGAACAACAAATCAGAACAACCAGAAAAGCACAGTGACTGATTAAACTAGGTCAGAATTTTTGCCTGCACTGTTAGAAATATGACTTTATTCAGATTTTTGGTACATGTTTACATCACCTTGAATGGCACTGAGGAAGCCTGCTGATGGAGCATTTCATTTTTAAGTGCTACAGACAAGCAAATCGTGCCAGCTCTCCTTAGCACATATTATCAAGTTGTTTGGTTCTGTTGATTTTTTTTTAATTATTCCAAATTAGCAGGGTGATCCTGCATGGGATTAAGCAGCATGTAAGTGAGCGAGGAGAAGAACTACAGTTCAGAGCAGACATGCGAGCTAGTTGAGCTCGCCTGGTCGATACTGACTGTCACCTCCACGCACCCTCACTGCAGCATGGGGACACCCTGAAACAAAGAGGTCCCTCCCAGCCGATACCCGACTGCTGCATGGAAGTCTAATCCCTCTCCGCACTGCAGTAATTTGCTATCAGGCTCAGCTCAAGTCTTCCTTGCCTGTCTCAGCAGCCATGAGCTGGAAGAGGCCAGGGACTGGACAAGCGAACCGTGGGGTTATACAGAGATGACCATACAGACAGCTGCTGTTTCTCATGCACTCCCTTGGGGTGCAGCGGTGCAGAGTTCAAAAGACAGGATACCTTTGGACTAGGTTTCTAAGGCTGTTTTACTGCAGGCGGTGAAGAACTAGCTGCCTTGCTCGACGAAGTAGTGTAGGGAGTCACAGCAAGTGGACTTTTAGTCTTCCCTCTTTAAAGAATATTCTTGGAGAGAGTCATAATTTAGACCCACATCTTAATCATGTTGTCAACTCAAACCTTTAAAAAATTGACTTCACAAGCTGAAGAACTAATGAAACCAGGTTTTATATGTATCTGTGTCTTCCATCTCTCAAAACTTCACCCAGCACCAGAATCTTAGATTCACTTATGTCCCGTGACACTTTCTATCAGGCAAGAGACAGCACTTGCTCTAGTTCTGACTATATATCTATCTGCTGACAAACAGAATAATGCCTGAGTTTTACCTTTTTTGACTTTCAACTCAGTGCAATCATTCAGCTGAGGTCTCTCTCCGGTACCCAGACAATTTCCATGAAACTTTAGAAATGCAATAATATTTCAGATCTACCCTTCTATCAAATTTGTTTGAAACTGGCAGCAAGCTCATAGGTGATTAGGAGGCTACTGATACACAGACAGAGCAATTTCATTATTCCATTAGCTGGAACCCTGTAATGAAACCCTCAGCATAATCATGAGACTTGTTTACAGATCATAAGACTTTAGAAAATAATAGACTGTGGGTTCTTTCCAGTTGCAACATGGGATGCAAATAAAGAAAAAGATTACACCGAAAAAAATTTAAAAGAAGCAGCTAAAATGGCAAAATATTTCAGGTTTTATGGCACTAGCTTTAGAAAATACGTGAATCACCTATCAAAAAAGACTTTAAAAATACAAGAAAGCTGGTTTGGCTTAAGCAGTAAAGTATAAGAGAAGATTGGGAGCTAAAAAAAATATATCTATATCCTTCAAACAGCAGAAATCGAGGAAAATAGAAAATAGGATAAACTCTGTCAAGTTTCATAAAGTCACACTTCTAAAGGAAGTTTCTAAAATTATAGGTAACTAACTCTTTCTTCATATCAGGCAATGAAAAATGACAACTCTGATGGATTTTTTAAAAGTTTCCCAGGGGAAGCTTCAGAGAACTACAGCTTCGTAAGTCTGATGTCATTATGGTCAAAACTGGTACAATCAATAATAAGGAACATGGGCAGTAGAGGTGTAAATAAATATGATACATTAGGATAGCTTCTGCAGAGGGAAATCATACCTCACAAATCCATTAAAATGTGAAAGTGTTAACAATTGTAAGAGTGATCCAGCTGAGAAAGTATTTTTTGATTGAAAGAAAATGTTTGGCAAGATCCTTCACTGAAAGCTTTTAAAGACATTAAATCAATGTGGAATAAGACTTAAAGTCCTCTGATGACTTAATAATTGGTTAAAAGACAGGAAACAAAGAGTTAAAATAAAGTGGAGTTTTCCTGTTAGAGGAAGGTTACCAGCTCCGCAGGGAACCTTGCGCAGACCTGTGTGCTCCGACATATTATAAATAATGTGGAACAGGAAGTGAATGGTGAGGCTGAGAAAGTTTGCTGATGACACAAAGTTCTTCAGGATCCTCAGAGCTAAAACTGACTGAAGAGTTACAGAATAATCCTACAATATTGAGGGACTGCACAGCACCGTAGTAGTGAAATTAAGCACTGATCCACACAAAGTTGTGAACAAGCAGAAAAAAGTATCTTAACTACACAGATAGAAGCACAGGCTCTTCACTAGTATTAATACTAAGAAAGATTTCTTGGAGCCATTTTGAATAATACTTTAAAAATGTCTGTTCAACATTCAGCAACGCTCAAAAAGGCCAGTAAAATATTAGAAACTATTAGGAAAGAAATAGAGAAGAGAATGGGAACATTATTCTGCCACTGCCTGATTCGCCTATAGTTTCAAATACTGCATGTATTGAATATTTCAATCAGCCACCTCAAAAAGGTTACAATAGATTCAGAAAAGGCATTGTGGATAGTGACAAAGCCGATCAGAGGTGTGGAGTGAGTGCTGTATGAGGAGCGATTAGATAGAGTAGGAGTTTTCAGCTTGGAAAAAGAAATGACTGAGAGGAAGAGCAATAGACAATCACGAGCAGTGTAGGAAAGGTGAATAGGGAAAGGTCATTCACTATATTTCATACCATCCGAACTAGAAGGCACTGAATGACTCTATCAAGCAGAGGCTGTAAAACAGAAAAGGGGACGTACTTTCCCATGCTTAATTACACTGTAGAATGTAATCAGGAAAACATAAATGAGTTCAAAAAACCAACTGGAAAATTAATTGAAGAAAAGTCCATCATGGAGATGCAATGTTCTTCTCAAAAAGTCCCTAATCCTGAGACCGAATTTCCATTCTCTACTTTCCTTCATTATGCTTCCACTCCTGGCTATAATCAGAGCCAAGAGACTGACCTATATGGTATCACCTTTATGCTAAGCACCAGAAAGTAAATATTCACCATAGAAACCAACTCTAGGGCCCCTGAGTCTCCCAAGACACCCTCTCATTTTCTTATTTCCAGCAGACTACCCCACTGCATCGTCTTTCCTCTCCCCTCACTTTGCACCTAGAGAAGCAGCAGCATTTTTCCCCTAGATGGAGAGCACTGTGCTGGGGAACAGATGGATAGATCAAGGATCATGTTAGCAAATAAATAACAGCAGCCTTACCAAGCCAGTCTAAATAGATGGTGGATCTTCAGAAAGTAAATTAACTTAGACTGGCTCTAAAGAGTAGAGCATCGGCACCATTTAAAAGTCTGCTTCTGATCCTGAGCAGAAATCTCCTCGTTCACAAGAATCCAGCCCAAAGCCCATTTTTCCTCCATTCATTTCAGTTCACTACCTGGCGAATTGTGCGAGGTTTTTGGTCTGCATCCATGTAACTTGGTACAACCATATTGTGCCAGATTTCTAATGGCAGGAGTTTGTGCACTTGCTCACATTACCAAAAATGAGCAAGGTGCTCACTCAGAAACACAAATGCACAGCCCGCTCAACGGGCACATGTTGCCTACTCTTTAGGCAGCCACAGAGAGGACCAGGCTCCTTGTCTTTCTTGCACTGTTTGCTCTGCACCTGAGTCCTGGTTAGGCAGCGTATAACATGAGCATCTATCAACTATTATTTCATCTGTCTCAAATCTCTTAAAAAATACAGATCTTCCTTTCCCCACTAGATGTGACAATAACAACAATGAATAATCAACATAATGCAGAACTTGAAATTTCTAAAGTCAATTCTTTAAGGATATAAGAATGCAAGAAAATATGTACCAGATTGCACCAGTGGCCGCATGCTGTTCTGCAGACCTGTAGGTAATGTGCAGGTAACTGCATCAGCAGCATTGCTGACAGACAGCACTAAGCCCATTAGCTATCAATTCATCCCTACTATATATTCCTCAGGGATGAAAAACTAAAAAAAATGTAAGATCTGCAACCCTGAGGCTTCTTTTTGTGACACCACTGCTAGTTCTGCCTCTTTTCTTGTGTTGTAGCTACACATAGCATCATTTTCATGACATGGTGGAAATTCCCAAGTTCCAAGTAATCCTATTTTGCTTTATCTGTCCCTTTTTATTTCTGCAAGTCCTTGGGGATTCTGACGTTACTTTCTAACAATGTAGGTATCCTGGGTTTCAGTTTTCAGCTGAACAAAATGGTAGCAGTTGATAACCCATGCTTGATTTGTTAGTGCCGCTCTGTAATTTAAGAGTGCTAAATAGAGATGAGATTGACTACAGCCTTCATGAACTGAGACTTTTTAGTATTTCAGTTGTGGTTTTCTACCAATCATCTGCTGGATAACGGGATCAGTAGTGATGCATCTACAACCTTATTTCAAAGCTTGAGCAGTGTAAATGCCTGTCAACTATCCTCTATCCAGCATCAGGCATTTATGAACTGTGTTTGAAGTGTATAGATTTGATATGCAGTCACCTTTCTCTCTGTAGTAGAATATCCCAGAGAAGTAATAAGAATAAAAATAACAGTTGAGGACAAGTACAGGGATTTTTCCAGCCAATATAAACAAATTAATGACAATTTTCCCTGTGGCACCAGTATTATTTTTTTTCCTTTTGACTTGGACTATATTTTTGGCATAGGATGAACTTTGATAGCTTTCTCAGTTTAGTACATGGACGTTATACAAGGTCATATTAAAGGTCCATCTTTCCCAATATCCTGTCCCCAACAGTGACTAGCAGTGGATGTTAAAAGAAAGACGATGAGAGATGGCATGAACTGACTGATTCCCTGCTATACCTTGCTGGCTTCCATCAGAAGCTGGTTTAAGGGCTTCTTGAACCAGAGGTTGCAACTGATGACTGTTTGGTAGCACAATCCCGTTTTTAACCCATTTACACTTTTGGCTTCCATGGCATACTGTAGCAAGGACACCAGTCCAGTGTAAAATGCTCTAGTCATCCTCTGAGATTTTTCCAATCTCTAAATGACATTTGTGTATTCTTTCTAATACATATTTCTGAAACACCTTAGGAATCATCTTCTTGACTGTTTAAAAAACCCCACATTTATTGCTGAGAATTATTCCTTAAAGTGGGTACTGGGGATATTTCTAGCGGCTTTCTCTTCCCTGTCCCCATCCCCATTGCTTTCTGAGGTAGCATTTTACATTCTGCGCCACATCCAGCACCTCACAGCACCAGTCACCTCCCATAAGCTTCTCCTAATCTATTAGCACTGGGTGGCTTCCTGTGTTTGACAAGTCTCAATAGCTTTGTCAAGGGTTAATTTTAGGATTTCCCATAACTCTCGAAGTGTCTTGTCCCAGATTGCAGGCACAATCTGATTTCTTATCAGGGAGACTGAGTGCCTTGAGAATTGAAACGGAGTCTTCAGATTTAGTCAAGTCCAAAACTCTTCACTGTTTCCACCTTCTTTTTGATATTCTCTGTTAAACAAATGCTTTTCCATTACATTTTTAATTGCAGTGCAGAATCCTCATATTTCTGCGGTACTATTTCATAGCTTAGGCTCCTCTGCCTGAGCTAGCAATGTACTGACAATATCAGCTACTGCAGAATGAGCGACTGTTGGAATAAGTCTCCCGACTGCCTTCTTTCCTGCTGGTCCCAATTGCTCGCAGCTACAGATTGAAGAACTGTTTAAACCTTCCCTAGTTATCCTCCGCTTTTGAAAAGAGTTTAAACTTTAATGGGGTTTTAATTGTTCCATTCTTCCACTCTGGCTGTTTCCTCAAATTGCTTAACTCTAGGTATGAGGGTATTTCGAGACTGACAAAAACCTGCTGCGTTCTGCTTCTGAGTTTTAAGTCATCAGCAATATGTAACATAAGCTGCTTTTATAACAAAAAGATCTGTTCCACCTGGCTCGTGACAGACTCTCCTCAAAGTACGGTACCATCCCCTTTGGAAACAGTTTCCTCGACCAGAGCATCTCCCACAAGCTCCTAAATACAGAAGATGGTATGGGTCCATTTTCTTTGCATGGGGAGCATGACTAGGAAAAGGGCTTGTATTCTTCCTTCCCCTGTCTCCCTACACTGAGTCCAAAACAAAAAATATACATGGGTGCCGATCTTGAGCTGCCAGAATTAGGACATGTCTCTAGATTTACTGACAACCTTACCACAGCCAACACACACATTCCCACAGGCACACGCACAGATGACTATCTACATTTTTGCCATATCCAGGTTACTGTGGGGAGCTGGATTAAGAAGTGATTTTAAAGTGCCCGTGCACTGGTCTCTATAAGTGCCTGCACTTATAATAAGAAAAACAAACCACTTCTTGTAGATCAAATATGACAATGGACACCTTTGAACAACTGGGAATGCCTACAAGACATAAAATACCCATTAGAAATCTGAATATGATTTTGCAGGCTTTATTGACTGCTGTTGCAAAAATAAGTTCATACAAAATAGGCTCCAGACCTCCAAAACTGAAACTAAAAAATTTTTAACAACTGTTCTGCCTGAGATAATCCATGCAGAATGACATGCCCATACTTTTCCCATTTTTCACTGGTGGTTTTTCAAATGTAGTAAGCACTGATCTGACCCCTTGTTCGTTTGAAAACCAAACATAAATGCTCAGGTCACTTACTATGAATATGTCGCCGTGGGGTACAACACCTGGCTGGTAAAGGCGAGTATCTTTCTCACACTTTGGACACTGCTGTTTTTCATCTCAGGCCAGTGGATGATTAGAAGATATCAGCTTTTGTCAACATTACTTGAACTCAGATTCTTATATATACACTGCTCTCTGTCTGAAGAATGAAATTCTGGAAACTACAGCAAATACAAATCAGAGTTCAGATTTTAGGAGCAGGTTCATTGCCAGGAATCAAAGGCCTGAATCCTTGGAAAGAACTTTGGGCCCCTCACCCAGATTGTTCTCTTGCCCACTGATGGAGGCAAGCAGCATGAGATTTGCAAGGGACACAGCCTCAGCAGCCTGGAAAATAAACCTTCACTGTAATTCATTACTTAATTTAAAAGTTATCCTAATGGATGCTAATTCTGTGGCCTTTCCTTCTGTGTGAGGGTAACTGTGGTCTTGGATCAAAGATAAAGCCTTTGCAACAATACAATGGTAAGGCTCTTACATTGCTGTAATTCACTTGGGTGCCATGAGTAGATTTAAGGCAAATGGAGCTCTATAAACAAAATAAAAAGATGGCATTTCAGCAGAAATATGTAAAAAAGATAGTGGGTAGAAATACTTCAGAGAAGCAGCCTGCTTAGTTGTAAAATGAGTTTAAATTAGGCTTTAAAAAGGATTGCTAAATCTTGACACATATATGAGCAGCTTATTATCATGCAATTGTGCAGTAGTTGCTTGATCTTGTTACTGATGTGCCACATATGAATAAGTGATTAATTACCACAAAGGCTAAAACAGAGCAGAGTGAGAGTACTGTAGCTCACCCTGAAAGAGGGGCTTAAACACGTTTATTGCCCTTTAAGTGCATTTCATTAAGGCCAATTAAGGACTTTCATGTCTTATTAGAAAAATGAAGTAGATTTATGAGGTTTTCGTAGGCTGTAAATGCTGGGGCTAGCAGATACAAAACTGTGCAGAAATATAGTAGTTAGAAGCTAAGAAAATAATGTAAAGATACACACAGGAATAATTTCACTAAGGAACCAGATCACACAAAGGTGATCTCTGTATAGAAGAGGGGAAAAAAACCAAAAAAAACCCGAAAACCAGTGGTTAAAATTCATAACATTTCATCTCAGATTCACTCCCTATAATTTTATGGACAATTTTGCTAACCATCTATCTTTGGGGTCTCATTTTCCTCTGCACCATATAAAATTCAGGATGACATGAAGTGCTGCCATTCAGGTTGGGCAGAATTTGCTCCCAGTGGGCACACCTTATTGCATACCTGTTAATAAATGCGCATAGAAGGAGGGAGCAGATTTGTTGACCACCACATAGCACAACTCCCAGCAGGTCTACATACCTTAATAACGTTTAATGTTGCTGATAGAGATTCAGTCAGGGCTCCTTTATGGGTGTAACTTTAGGCACTGACTCAGAAAAACATATAAACATATGCTCTAGTTAAAGTAGATTGGAGGATGTGCTTAAGTTTTTTGCTGAATAGGGGTGAGTATAAGCACACACTTAAAGTTAAGTGTGTGCTTTAGCATTTTGTTGTATAAAGGACTACAAAAGTGAAAGCCCTGACCTATTTGTCTATACTTCTTTCTTAGAGACACACGATTCTGCATTTCCTACATCAAACCAAGGGTTTCTGGCTGCTTGAGATTACTCCTATATTCCTTTAAATAAGAAATAAATTAAAAAAAAAAAAAAACAAATCCAGAAAACTAATGAATAGAAATAAAACATTTCTATCTGAATAATCCATGTGTATTCAAACTCACAGGGCTCAAGAAATGAAACATGAATGCTGACCTTCTTTTCTTAAATCATGCTGTTCTTAAGGTAGCAAGAAGGAAAAGAAAGGAATGGAGTAAAAAACCTCAGCAGCATGCTCTGAGGACAAAGGCAAACTTTACTTTTACTCTGCAGAGTCCTGGAGGTTTGCTTCACAGCCTTCATCTTATTTGAGTGTAATTTGGTCTATAGAATTTCCTTGCTTTCTTTATTTTGAAAGAAAACTTTCATCGGAGGTTATAGAGTATGCATCATTATCCTTGGGGACTGTGTCTGTTTCAGCATCATCCAAGTTTCTAGGTCCCACACATACGGTATTTGGGCAGCTTTTTTACATATTATATGTATTTATGAATTTTAAAAAATATGCATTATTTACTCAGTGGACTGGAATACCACTGTCAAGTGGGGGAATATGTATTTATAAATGTTTTTAAAATGCACATTATTTACCCCACAGACCAAACAGTTTCAGTCTACCATGTATAGTCTTAGCCACCTAATTAAAAATCTTATGAAAGTTCTTTGAAAAGCACTTGCAGTACATACACAGCAGCAACTTTTGGAGCTTTATTATCTCAGCTCTTTTTTTTTTTTTTTTCCAAAATACACAAAGCATTTAGACATATTATGGTCTAATCACTTGCCAAATTTCATCTTAAATAGAAGCTGTATAGGAGTTCTAGAAGCACAAAAAAAGCATCAAAAACAGCAGATCAGCTATATTTTGGGGGAGGGGGTATGGGGTTTTTTTGCTGCACTGATATCATTTTAAAACAAACAAACCGATATTTTTTAATTTGGTGAAAAAGAATTAATTCCCACACTGAGATTCGTTTGTGCCAAACCTTAGCTGCTCCTTTTAATGAGGTTTTAAATAATTTTTTTTCTGCCAACTTATTCTTAAAGGGGTTTGTACCAAAAAAAATGACTACATACTATCAACACAGTCCAACCACTATTGATTAAATCCTTCAGGGATGAGAGACCAAAATTATGTGTTTTATATAATGATGTGATTAAAGAAAACAGGTAAATGTAACACCAACATACATCTGTCATTTGTTGACCAAATATAATTTCAAATAATGATAATGTTTGCATATTTTGTTCTGTATGTTGGATTTTCAAAATAAATGCTGACTTGATGACTAATATATCTTTTCAGTCTTTAAGAAGGGATTTATTGATGTAAAAAGTGATGAGCATCTACCTCTAATGATTTATATCAGAGTATGAAAGGGCTATAAAATAAGTGTGGTGCATGTCGTGGGTAAAATGCAAGTCATCTCTTGATTCTGTCCCCAGCCACAGTGCAGAGCACTTCACAGAGCATCCTGAAATCATGCTGCAGCATCACCCTATTTTTTGGGGCAGGAGGGCACTTCTAGCTAACCAGTCACAACCTTCTTTAACGTGAACATCGGCTCCCCACAACCAGCACAGCCAGCACAACTGGATATGTTCTCCAATTCCAGTCATTTGCACAGGCTACAGACATGAAACACTTTTTAAGAATAGATTTAAAGGCCATCACTAGGTTACAAGTTCTGAATGAAAAACCTTAGCAGTCCAGGCTACACAAGAGGCTTATGACTAGTTAGTTTATAGGGTTTTATGCAGTGTGAGTTTCAAAGTGGGAAATGCTTCTGCTCTCTTACCTGTCCATACTGCTGCCAGAATTTGTACTTGCTGTCAAATGTAGAAGTAGAATCCAAACTAGATCTACAAAATTAACTTTTTTTCAAAATTTTATGAGTTACTTCATATTCCATCTGCAAGCAAATTGCACGTTAGAAATTACCAACAGGTTCTTGTGATGAAGCTTATTAAAACAAATTGATGATTTTGGGAGGCTGAAATTTTTCTATTTCCTCATGATAGCAAAAATGTATTCAATAAACAAAGAGAACTGGTTTTAATAATATTAAAATTGGTACTAACTAGAAAATAAATTAATAGGGTTCTTGTTCACTGGGAATGACTCATGAGACATGCCATTATATTTCTGAGGTTTATAGATCTTAATTCTTAAAAGATTGGGAAAGGCATTGTTCAATAGTATTCTGAGTATGCAATTTCTGTTTAAATTATCTTCTGACATCTTACTGAAAGCTGGCATTGTAGCTTGGCACAATACCACAATAAAGTTCTCTGGTCCAAACGGAATTTGATGAATTGCCGAAAAGCCACTTTTCCTTTGCCTCCGGTCAGAAAGAATAACATGGACACTGGCCTTTCTCAGAGTGTTCCAGCTCCAAATAGAAATGTTTTTGAAAGTAACTTGTAGTGGAAAAACTGGAGATGGACTGAATATGTAGTAGCCCTGGATGTGATGGAACTGACTGGGTAGCCAACACAACGCTTGTGGCAGGCTTTGATAGATGGTGTGACAATCTCTCCCAGTGCAGTGAGCACGTGCTACCGGCTGCGCCCCTGGGGCATCAGTCACACAGCTGCAGTGTGTTGCATCCCTCCTGCACTTCTGCACTTCTAGCTGTATGAAATATGAGGGGGTACGAGACACTTGAAGTACGAGCTAGTACGAGAGGGAAAAGAAGAAACTTGGGCAGTGCAATATTGTCTCCATTCCTAACTACCATTACAGCCATGCTGGTGTTCAGTGGCATGAGAAGATAAGAAATGCCCCACCGGGACAAGCCAATGGTTCCTCTAGCCCAGTATTCTCTTCCCAGAAGTCTGAATAAGAGATACTATTTACAAAAAGTATATGAGCCCTCATGTTGTCCGTTACCCTCAGACTGGCCTAGCATCCACAACTGTTGCATTAGGCACATCCTCTTGTACCTGTTACAGATTTGCTTACCAGCAAATGGACTGCTAAACAATCCATTTCCCTATTTCTCGCTACAAAAACTTTCTTTTAGAAAAATTCTGACACATCATCTATAAACACAGCTTCATAATACTAGAAGGGTTCAAACCAGGTTTCACATCAAGGCCTTTTAGCCAGCTTTTCCTGACTTTCTCAACATACGCACATGTGCATACTGGGACCTGGAGCTATACCAATCCATAGACAAGGTAAAGGGGACTCAGGAAGAAAGAAATACCCTTTGAAAATCAGGCTTCAGATGAGTGTCGTGTCAGCATGGCGAGAGCCTGATCACAATATAGGAAACCTTTCCCTTGCTCCCCCCAGTAGTAGGCAGATGCAGTGACAAAGAAATTTGATCCAGAGGCAGATAGGTTCTGGTCAGCTGGTATTCTTTAAGTCCAAGAGAAGAAAGGCAGGAGAATATATATTAAAAATTAAGGATTGTTGTCAAGAGATATAACAACTTTACATTAACAAACTACAAGAAAAGACAGTTTACCCCTTCAGGCGCACACTAGCAAGGTTTCTATTGTCCTGGAAGTTTCCCTGCTTAAATTACCTGCTACATTTTCTGAATGTCAAAACTAAATACCCCAAAGGAGAAACAACCACCTCATATTGCTCAGCTGTGATGCTTACAGTGGAGTAAAAATCAGCCAGAGCCCAAACAGGATCTTGCGGGCATGTGGGCTAATACAAACCAGAGATGGCAGTCTTCAGGCCTTCACTGGGGCCTGGGGGGCTCATCCTCATAAAAGACATACAAGTGTGTTATCACATTCAACTTGAAAATTTTCCTGGCTGAGAGGAGATGGTTGGGTTTATGTGGCTCAAATTAACCACACTCTGATATAAAGCAGAAAACATACTGTGCTGATGAAGGGGAGCACCCCTTTTCAGCCATCAGACAGCACTACACAAGCACACACGTCTTGGGTGGAGTGTGCATGAGAAAAACACATTCCTCATAATCAAGGGTAATTCGAAAGGCAAACAGTGACCAGAAGAGCATGCTATCCAGCAGAAGACTAATCCTGAACCCAACTCCACAGACGGTTACACAGCCTGCTGCAATGCCAGGGCAGATGCCAGGGAAGAGACCAGCCACAAACCGAACAGACATACAATCCAGAGCTTGGCATCTGGGTTCTTCAGCTGCCAGCCTTGCCTCATGAGTAGCCACAATGGTTGGCTCTTGTGCAGAAAACAACAGAGGAAGAGGCTAAAGAGGTCTATGTGCCACACTGCCAGCACTGGGAACAAGCAGTGCCAAGTGAGTATTGCAGTTTCATGCACGTGCCAACGTGCTTTGGAACCGCTTTTACATTTTCAAAAGTAACAACAGAATTCCTGCATAAAGCAAGACAAGCTCTAACATCAAGGACAGTTTTCCTTCCTTTTTTAGAATTTTTTTGTATGTAAATTTCTTTTTTACTTCATTTTGTTCACCTCACATATACACTTTAGACAGCTGTGGTAGAGGAATGGCCTTCATGACTTGCACTCCATACTGATAAAATATTTGAATCTACAGGAATACGTGCACAAATCAGTTAATTTCATAACCAAATTACAAAGCCCCAGCTTGTAAGCCTCTGTTTTACAACTGGAGCAATTACTCCAAAAAGTAGCTGCATGAACCCCTGTGTCACTGCATGCTGAGGAGCAGCATGGCACTGTAAGTAAGGGGTTCACCACCTTCTCTTTAAAAGCCCTGCCCTGTTTACACCAAATTGACACTTTAATCAGAAGGAAATGTTTTTTATATAAATCACTACTTGCACATTTATTTTGTTTTGGGAGTCTTTAGGTTATTAATTTGCCAAATGAGCATTTCTAAAAGTGTGTATTTGTACACATGTCTATGTGCTTTCTCGCATTTGCAATCCAGCAGAGTTGTTTAATTCAGATGTTGTTATTTCCTGAAAATGCCTGAATAAGTGCATTACTCTGGGAAGCCTTTGTCTCACATCAGGACAGTGCATTCTATTGTTTGTATGAGAGCAAACGGCCAAAAGGAATTGGGATGAGCAAGAAGCCTGCAGAAAGGCTGGCTTAGCCAATTATCCAGTGAAGGCTGCTTTTCACTTCTGGAATGTCTTTTAAGATAGGAGCCCCACTCAGTTATGGGGATGTCTCTAGATGCTGATCATGGACCAAAAGTGATTATCGTGAGACCTTATGGTAACAGAGAAAGGTATTCTAAATACTGCTATGTTGCTTTGGTGCTACTGTGATGGGTTCTAATGGTGAAACAGAAAGATTGCATCCAGGGGTTGTGATGAGGGGTTTTTTTGGTGTGACTAAAACGTTAGGTAGAATAAAATGCCAAGGAAGGCAAGGTAACAAATGGCTGAAACCCTTCTTTTTTCAAGTCATGCTACCAGGATAGGAATCAGCCTTTCTCCTGGGAGCTTCTGGAAGATACATCTTCACCTATAAATCACACCTGCTAAGGGTATGTACACCACCTCCCTCCCTAGACATTCATTAGCCTGCTTAATCACATTTTCTCTTTGCCACCTTCAAGCTCTTCTCTTCCTCTCCTCTTAGCCTATTCTCTTACCTACTCCTTATTTTCAGACATATATTGAAGCACTGTATCAAATCACAGCAATACATCTAATTTTCTGGGGACGTCCTAGCCATGTTTCATTAATTGTACCTGCAGTTTTACAAGTGCAAATAAGTATAGCGTAACCATCAAGCAATTGCATGTCATGTTTTTAGTGTTTTTAATTGCTCAAAATTGGCCTCTTTTCCCATTGTGCCAATGCGGTAAACTCCACTAATATTTCTTGGAGAAGAGTTAAGAATATGAATCTCAGCTTTGAATGGAAATAGAATTATTCAAACTTGGACATATCCTGAAAATCCTACCTCTGACTGACTCTAGATAAGTCACAATATATTCTGAGCAAAAAGAAGGTGTGAAGGATTTTACAAATTTGACCCATAATGTTTAAAAGAATAATATGCCGTATATGCTGCCTTACTGACAATATGTACAACATTCTTTATCCGCACAAGATATGAGCTGGTTGGCATTTGTTTTCTATTCCTGAACATAGTCATTTTTCATTGCCCACCTTTTTATAGCTGTTCTTGTTTTGTTATGTATTTTTCCTTCTGTGCTTTTTAAATAATACAGGAAAAAGCAGGTGCCCTCCATCAGCCCTTACTGGAAGAATTTGATTTACCAGTTTTTAGTACCATACTTAAAAGCAGCTATGGTGAATTAATGTAAAACCTAAAATGAGATTATTAGATATATTTCCTTATCAACTCTCACCTCTTCTTCCACTTGCTGTAAGGCTGAATTTAGCTCTGTGATGAGTAAAGCCCTGATCCTGCTGTTACTCTTATCAAAGATATCAGCAGTGCTGGTGCAAACAAGATCAAGTTCTGCTGATCTGCTTTTGAAATGAAAAAATCAGTGGATTTCTATTTACATGTATGGGCTTGACTTGTCCAGCTTTGGAAACCAATTGCATGAGATTCATCAGACTAATTGTCTCCTGCTTTTGTTGGTTTATTTTACTTTTCTCCCTCTGATACATCAGGTACAGGTCACCGTTGCAGGTAAAATGTGGAACTGCCTACAACAGAGTTTACTCTGATGTTGTTTAATCAAATGTTCCTAAAAATCTAGGTCCAAGTCCTCAGCTGGTGTAAATTGCTATAACTCAGTTTATCGCAGTGGCACAATGCCATTTTACAACAGCTGATGTTCTGACCCCTGTTTTCCAAACATGAAGAGCCAGCTACAATGCTGCTGCAAACGTGGCCCACAATGTTTTCTCATTCATTACATGTGTAAGTGGGAAAAGTGGGGCAGGTCAGAAGGAGACACTTTACATCATTATTGACACCACAGAACAGCTTTGGATATCCAAAACTTCCTTGTGCCCAATACCAAAATCATGTTCCTCAATGTCTCTTCATTACATTGCAATTTAACAAACTTATCCATGATGATAACAAAAGCATCTATCTCAGCAGCTAGGATGGCTGCTCTTTAGCTAATATGCAGCCTTGCACTCCTTGGGATATGGAGAATATTTTTGATTTGAACTGGGCTGGATAACTGAAGTTTGACTGCAGTGGGACTGAGGTAGTAGGTCCTAAGAGGCAGAGACATGGTGAACTATTTAGCCCTCTATTTTCCCCAGGGAGGCTGCCTCTACCTGCATTATTTCCGCACCCACCTCACTCTACCCCATTAGATCTGCAGCTCTTCTTTACAGGTAGCAGCTGTTGAAGCAATGAACATATCTTGAGAATAGCTGTCCTTTGCAGGTGACACTCCCTCATTTTGCCATTGCTAGAGCGGCGCCTGCCAGGAAGCTTTCGAGAGCAGGCAGACTCAAGGGCTAACCACACACGGCTGGCTGGGCCAGGTGCTGCTGCTGCCCACGCTTCACGCAACGCTGCCTACATGGTCAGTGCTCAGCAAATGCACCCTGAGTCTTCAGTTGTTGTTCCCATCTATTTCCCTGGGGTGGGACCAGTTTCACAGTGTGAGCAAAGTGATATTTCGTTAATTGATGCTCTGAGCTTCGCAATGATTTTTGGTCACATCTTTTACTAAGGTAATAGATGTTCTAAGTGTGAACTTCATGATTAATGCAAGTTCTTACAACTAAACTCTCTTCTAGTGTGCCTCAGACACATTTTTCCACAACAATCTGAAGATGTCAAACTCATGGTGAGACAAAGAGACAAAGAATTACTTTGAATTTGACACATTAAGTACAGATAATAATTTTGGCTGAAATGGCAGTTTCACTAGGTAAAATCCACCCCATTGTAGTGAATGGGAATTTTCCCACTGATTTCTAGGATGTCATCTTTGATTTTTCATTGAAATGTTATACTATTCATAAATTTATACGCACAATCAAATATATCTCCATTACTATAAAAAAGAGATATTATTAGATCTGTAAATTGGCCCTGAAGTGGGTTACATTTCTTACTACATCCCTTGAAATTGTGCTTTAGCACAGAATTACATTTCATAATTTGATGAATTGATATAAATACATTGCTATTGAAGCAAGATTCCCTCTGTGTGTGTGCAACCCTGGGTTTCTGTATGCAAAGTCCAGCCCGCCTCCCAGGCTGTTAAATACTGTCACTTGCTTAGATAGGTGGTGGCAAAGGAAAAGGTGGTAGCAAATGAAAAGGACATGCTATATTTATGGAGAAGGACCCATTTTGAAAATCTCTGAAGTTCACATTTATGTCCAGGTCATCTGCACTACATCTTCACATCTCTATTGAGCTGGTTCAGTATCTTTGCCACTCTTATTTTTGATACGTGAACTTCAGCCAGTCTGGGAAAACCATAGCTTCCTACTTTGGCTTTTTCAGGGTAAAGGAATCTACTTTCTGTCAGTAGATAAACTTTGTTAAGGCAAGCATTAAATTAATACTTTACAAAATCCATAGAGATATGAATACTTTATTGAAAAATTTACATTAAACCAATAGCAAAGTAAATTTTAAATTCACAGCACAAAGATTCCCATATAGTTATGCATTAACAATGGTTATACTATAGGATACTCATCTCAAAAAAATCTGCATAGAATTCTCTCACCTCCCTCTGTCCACCAGATCATGTATTGTTACTGAACACGTGTAAGAGCCAGGGGATCTTGCTCATCTTCCATGAACAAGTGTGAGAACCTTATCAATGCTATAGCTTATAAATGTCTCTTATCTTTTTATACATTCTTTGCTACACCAGTCAATGGCAAAGTATGCACTAGTAGAGACCTGCTACTATAGTCAATGGTAAGACACTCAGTGTAACATACTAAGGTAAGAAAATCATGTTGGAGATGTTTCTCTTTGTAGCTCCTGAGCCAAATGTTGCTCTCTGTTACACCCACAGAATGCCCATTAAATTCAGTGAGCTGAATTTAGACCAGGAAAGGCAGAAAATAATTTTGACTTGGCAAATTTGAGCTAATTTTACAGAAGACTAGTGGACACCGTAAGTAACTTAATTTGGAGAGGCTCTTCTCTTGTTTCCACTCTTACCTGAAAATATTGCGAGGAGATTCCCACTTAGTGAGCCATTGGATTCACATCTAAAATACATTGAATAAGGCAGCAGTATCCTAAAAAGCAGAACTGCAACAACATACTCCCTTCTGAATTATATTCACCTGATGCATTTATTTGTCTTGTTTTAGCACTTCTCTGTGCAAAATCAAAGCCTAAATATTTAGATGCACTACTTTCCATGGCACTTTACTTATGATTCCTTTCTGTTCTCACTTGTCCAGCCATAAATATATTTTCTTTCCCTTTTCCAAGTCAGCAATATAAATATTTACTGTATATTTCACCTCATAGTTTCACCACTTGTATAGTCCTTACATATTCAATCAAATCCTTTCATTCATAATTGTTCACTAGTATTTACTCCTTTCATTCTAAGCTTTGGTTCTCTGCTTGCAGGGGCTCGGCAATGTTCTCCTTAATGTACACGTTTCTAGTATCTTCCTGTTTGGACACCGTCCAAGACTGGAATTCGTAAAATGTTAATGTTTGGTTCATACATAGGAGAAATAGTTTTAAATACTGCTCTAAAATTTGGAGCAATTTGATCACTTGATAAAAACATGTTGAGGAGGCCCAGTGACTTGCTTGCCCCATTTGTGTTTACTGTTTGGGATGTTTGAGCTCTTGTGTTGTCATTTCTCGTTTGGTTGGTTGGTTTGTTGCCGCCTTTGCTGACAGGCTTCGTGTGGCAAGCTGTCATGTTTCAGCTGCAGGTATCTGTTAGAGCTCACATGCACATTGACTGAAAGACTGTTCCAGCCCTCATATTTTCAGGTATGCTACCACTCCCATCCTCTTTTCGGTGGATACTGATGCTGTTAAAAATAAAGCATGAGCTTTGTCTGAAACCTGTTTCTAAGTAAGTCCAGCAGTGTAAGTTAAGATCCATGATGAAAAGATGCTGGCTGTAACCATGCATTTTTTCTAAAAGTACAGCCATTTTCCTTAAGTTCATGCACACTGGAGCTGGTTTTCAGCTAACAAACGCTGGAGGCAGGTCAGCAATCATCCCACGGCCCTTTCAAGCTCAGGTGGAAGCTCAAGCAGAAGCTATGGTCCTCACTGGGGCACTATGTGCTGGTCACTCCCTCTACACACAGGGCTGGCAGGAGGACACACACCCACACAGCCCTTTCACCGGCCCCACTTCAGCCAGGGAAGCTTTCTCAGAGGACCATTTCCATTCACTTTATAGCCTTTTTCTCTGCCATACAGGAAGAAGAGCATTCACGTACCTGATAATCAGTCCCATTAGCTCATGCACAGCATCCTTCCTTAAAAAGGAAACCCATCCCTACCACCTTGCAAATAGCTGTGCAGAACAGCACCCTACAATTCAGGTACAACTGAGCTACTTTCAGTATCAGCCCTGATTATTATCTCCATGAGGAATGATTCCTCTTCCACATGAAATAAAAATTAACCTTCAGCCACAGCATTAGGGAATCAGTCATACATTTTCCCCTTCACATTTCTGAGAACACATAGAGGAAGAAATAAAAAATTAAAAATATTAGATATTGCCTTTTGACTTGACTGCTAACACAATAAAGCAGCATCGTAAACTGAATCATGGAAGTCTGCAGTCTTCATTGCTCCCTTTGCTGGTATTACTTCATGGATATTGGAGCCCTTAGGGAAACTGGAATATGAATAAAGATTTTTTTTTAAATCAGTCGTTTTTTCTTGGTTCTGTTTCTAAAAATAATGCAGTTTGCAAAAAAACAGAAGGTTTGGTTTATAACACAAACAAAATTGTTACATTCTGAATGGGTTGTAAGTACCTGATTCTTTGCCTTTTTACTCATCCCTGCTAAAAAAAAAAAAATCTGCAAATCCATTTGCTAACCAGCTGCACCTCTGTACTGAACAGATAACAACCTGTGCAAGCCAGGCTTTGCTGTGAATCGGTGCTGATAGGCCTGAATCTCATAGCTTTTTTTAAATGCTAATGACAAGAAACATTTCCTAAGCCAAAACGCTCTTGTAGATCTGTCTACTTCTATTATGACTGATATTTGCTTGTAAGTACATAGAACACTTGTTCACTGTGCCTTATCTGCTATGGTGCAGCATGCTGACCTACATACCATTCAGCACAATATGATGCACAAACATCTTCTATATAATTTTTCATTTTCGACTTAAAAACAGTAGAGGCAAAATAGGATTGCTGCAAATCTAACAAAGAGATGGCATTATTTCCAAATAAAAATGTGCATTTTTCCAAAGAATTTATTTGTCTAGCAGCATGAAGTTCATACATAGCAATGCTTAAAAAGGGTGTTGAATTGCGATTAGGAAGGAAGGACTTAGGAAGAGGAACAAACCACATCTTTTCTACTTACATAGAATAATTAAGCTAACTTATTTCTCATCACAATTAAAAGTTCAGCCTTTCTGAACCACGTTTTCGCAATGTCACTAAATGCTGCTGATATAAGAACGCTGAAATAAGTGCGATAATAACAATAAAGAATGATGGATAGAAAAGGATACAGTAGCTAAGGGAACAGAAATGATAGTCTATTACCTGCCATTGTCAAGCTAAACAGAACTACAGTATTTATGATTTTTGCTGTGATGCCTGCTATGTTGTATAAGCCCAGCCTTTATGATGATACTTGTCTACTGAATGAAATAATTAATACGTCAGTTTTTATTGTAAATAAATATATGTCTATCCAGTGGCCAGACATTATTTATATTGAGTAACAGAAATGCAGCCACAAATATATCAAAAGCTTGTAAAGGAAAATGTACTTTAAGAGCTAAATTTTAAGAGCAAAACAGAAAGTCTCCATCAATTCAGAACATTCCTAATCAACTTATATTCTGAAATGTTGAAGAAGGGCAGAAAAAAAAGTCTGCTCAAACAATAGAAAAAAAAAGAAATGCTTTGCCTTAGCAGGATACAGTAGTCCTAATTCTAAAATGTATATAACTATAAATGACTTCTACATAGTAAAATTGTGTAAATAAACCTAAATTAAAGACTTTTTTATAACAATCTGTTTTATACACGCACTGAATTGAGATATATTTATTGCCCTGTTATTACCTCTAGATGAAAAAAAGCAAACAGTATACAAATTAGAGGAAGCATGAATGTTTAATCCTATAAGAATTTTAAATGAATGACACAACATGTATGTACTATTTATTAGTTTTCTAAGAAAATACTAATTTTCATATCCACAGACACTACAATTTTTTTGTTTCTGGTGAAACGTGGTACAGGAATCAGCTTGAGTTTTTAAACTGCAAAAATGAAAATAATTTGGGGACCAATTCAAGCACTAGTGAGGTCAATAAAAGTGTTTCCACTGATGCTTGGAAGCCCTCGGTCAGCCTGTTGGCTGTATTATCCCAGGTTGTTTCTCTGTTGCTGTATTTTAGAACCAGTGAATAATAAGACAAAGTAAAATGTTTGGTACCTTTAGCTATTGGGCTTTGGTTTTATTTTAAAAATGTAAGGCTATCTGTAAAACAATAGTGCATGGATTGATCAGAACTGACTGATATTTTTTGTATTTCACTAAGTACCTTCTTGTACACACTCTGAAGACACCATCTCTCAGACCAGCCACTGACTTCTCTTCTACTAAAGTGGCAAGCAATGTCTTGACTCACGTTACTTATATATCATTAATGAGAATGACATCTTTTAAATCCACAAGCAGCTTTATGAGTCTAACATACAAATGGTTTGCAGTGATGTGGCTTCCAGAAATAGATTGTTACAGACACCAATACATCTTCTGGTATTACCCTGCAATCGATGCCACTTTTGGTAGATTTAACTCTACGAGTAAGGTGGATTTTCCATTCATGTATCAGAAGTGTCTTCCAGGTTCCTTTTGCAATTTTGCAATATCTGTCAGAAAAACTTTGGGCCAGATCTGCACCTATTATTCACTTAAATAGCAGGGTACATAATTGCTATTGTGCTCAGCAATTATGAGCTCTGTGATGTTAATAGAAGCACAGACTAGAGATGAGACTTAACTATGCCAGACCCATGACCCACGTGTTCCACACTGAAATCACTGACTACTAGCCTCGCTGCAACTAAGGTTCAAATCATTCACTGTGCTCAGGAAGAGCCAAGCTTGGGAGATCTCCTGATGAACTGGGCTCCAATATATTAAATATTGGATATTGGCACAAATAATTGGATAAATATATCCATTGTTTGTGCCCAATCCAAATGCACAAAGAGAGCTAATCTGAGATGAAATGCTTGGTGCAATTTTCATGCTGGAGTGTTTCCACTCACATGTGCTTCCGACCTTGGCCTGCGGTGGCACGTGGGTGCACTCTTGCATGTAAACAACATGAGTAGTAGGCAAATACAGTCTGTGAGTGCCTGAATGACCTTGTAGACACTGAGACAACTTTCATGATCAAGACCTATATTAATCATAAAGACCCCTGCCACTATCTTATTATATTATCTAAGATTGATATGTCGTGGTACATTGCACCTGGAATTGTCTTCTGAGCCCAATAAGGCTTGTGGGACATTTATTTTTTTGTTTCCAAAAGGAATAACAGAGAGGAAGTCTCTAAGATATATGTTGCTATAGTTCTTCCTCATTGAATTCCCCGGTGCCTTTTAAACACACGCATATCTGAAATAGGTGTTACTGTGATGCACCTTTTACAGAAGAGCATGGCTTGTAAGGGTTACATGCCTTATTCAAAGTCTAATGGGAAATCTGTAAAGGAATGATGGAATAAATTTCAAATCTTCTCTCTCTTCATCTTTGTTTAGACCAGTACATAATGTGGATTCTTTCTCTTTCAGCTGTAGCTCTTGTAAAAAATGTGCATTATCCTAAAATGTATACAGAACACAGTCCTCACCCTCTAACGTGAGTACATGAAAGTAAATATTGCCATTCTGAAAGCTGAATCTTTTCCGTTAGATTGCACTTGTCATTGACCAAATAAACCAAGTCTTCTAACACAACACTGGAAACATAGTTAGTGTCTGCATATTAATTAGCCTTCCTGACCTGAATAGACTATTACCTAGGGCCCTGGCCTTCATTTCCTGAGCACCCTAAACTCCACTGCAATGAATAAAATGAAAAGCAAGGCCCTTATTTTGGAATTACATCATATGAAAATACTGCTATTGCCTAAGAGATGGGATTTCTGAAAATGCCATGGAGAGTTTCTGACACTGCACAAAAGAATGGCATTGTTTTGTTCCAGATGAGGCCCCATGCTCCCCTAAACAACTGTCACCCAAAGCTTAGACCATCCTTCGTGCCTTAGGAAAAATACTGAAACTATGGTTAGGGCTCCTATCATTTTGACCAAACACATGTATAACTTAAAGCTGTTCTCTATTTTAATAAAAGAAAATGAGGTAATACTATAAAAATAGCTTCCTTTGATCCTAGAAGCGCTTTATTACAAGGTTCGCAAGCCAAGTGGAATGAAAAACTTTTAAATAAAAAATTAATGCAAAAAAGCAAAGCTGGGAGATAGCTAGATTTAAGAAATATTGCCTTTTTTCTACTCAGAGCTTCTGCAAAAAATATTTTTGTTTTAAAAAAATATGATTCCCCTTTCAACTCATTCCAGACACAATTTTACAGGTAGGCTCTGTGACTCATTAAATCCAGCTTTGAAGATGCACCATAACATAAAGTATTACAATTATCATATACTCTAAAAGCCTGTTTGGAATCTAACTCAGTAAACTTTATTAATGATCTGAAAAAGGAGGTAAATTCACACATGATGTTTAATTGGGAGGTATGGGGAGCGGCGATATTCATAGTGAGTGAAGAGAAAAGCAATGTCTCATGTTTTAATTTAGAAAAAAAGAAAAGAAAGTTACTAAATCTGGCTAATAATTACTTGAAACTGTTTCTCAGAATTGTGCTTTTTCTGTAATGCACTGTTTCCCCACATACATTGCTGTATAAGTCAAATGGACACCTGGAAAGGGTTCAGTCCTTTTAAAATTACAGGTATGTCTTCTCAACCTTTGCATCAGGCATTAAATAATAAGTATCACCCCCAGGAATGTGTTGAACATAATACTGGGTGCAGAGGCAACAGGTTAGGCAGTGCTTGATTGAGCTGAGTTTGATAGTAGAAGAGAAAAAAAGAGTATTTTAAAACTACAAAGCATCTAATTTGACAGGAGGAATTAATAGGAAAGGATAGTGGCAAAAAGGAGGGAGATTTGGAAAAGCCTGTAAATGTTCTTAGACAGGGAGACAATAGATTGTAAATGAAACTTAAAAATGAAATGCATGTATGCGTCATGCCGATTTAAATAAAAAATAAGTGAGGAAAAAGAGGACATGTAAATATTTGAAAGGTAACTGAGGCTATATAGGCTATGAATTCACCTGTAAGAAGCCGTGTAAACCCCATCATTTGCAACATTTAAAATTGGACTGTCCATGGATCTAGAAAATGCACTCTGGAGAATAACCTAATATTACAGGGAGGTAAATTAACAGACCAGCAAGGTCTCTTCCATTCCTTATTTATGTGATAAATCCATTGTAAAAACACTTACACCATAAAAATTTATATCTTTCCACAATGTACACAGAGCAGCCCTGTTCTGGAAGATGCTGAGCAGCTTCTTGGAGGGCACAGGTACCCTGTGCTTCCAGTAGAGTCATGCCAAGTCAATGGTTAGCTCTGAGTTACAAAAAGAAAGAAAAAAAAAATCAAAGTAAAGTAAAGACAGTATCTGCCAGCATTCCATGAACAGAAGCCCATTAAAACTAAGGGACATTTGTCTTTAAATGGATGGATATCATTATGCATGCAAAAGTGCCCAAAAATAAAAAGGCAGAGTGACTGCATTTCGAGGAAACAGTTGAGCGGCAGCAACTATTACTTTAGCAATTGCAGCACACAGGCTCTCTGCTCTGCAGTCTAAAATGAGGACATTCCCTTTGCTGTGTGATTTACTTTGAGTATGCCGTAATCTTCTTTTTCCTCAGGTAAAATGTCAATGAGCAGTGTCCCAAATGTTTTCCCTGATCTTGTCAGGAGCCACTTTGTTTCCACAAGAAAAAAAACTTGTGCTATGTTAACACTGCACAAAAACTAGCCCAAAAGGAGCTGGTATGAGATGAGAAGCTCATGCCAGGCAAGGATCACACAGGACTGCCGCAGTGCAAAGAACGGATCCAAATCAGCCTTTCCACAGTCTGAGCAATAATGTGTTCTAGCTTAGGGCCAGCATGCAGACTGCACTGCATCTCTATCGGGTTGTGAAGGTACCATAGAGAGGGAGGTCGTCTGAGTGAAACTGAGTGAAGACAATAGGATTTGGCCCTTAGTTTAGACAGTAGAGAGATATTCTGCAGAATTTAAAGACCTTGTACTACGTAAAAAACCTTGACATTGGATGCACAGATGGATGGATGGACAGAAAGACAGCTAGATGATTTTGTTTAAAATATTGCATAACATTCAGGCTTTAACAAATATATACATCTCAATACATATTTATTACCCCTAAGTACTTGATCTTACCCCTATGTATTTATTGCACCACTCATAACTACTGGACTGTGAAAAGCAGAAAGTACCTTCTCTGTCACGGCAGAGTATAAAACATCGAAGACTGAGTTCTTTCATTTGGCAAGAAAAAGAATGAAAGAATAGATCTGAACTGAGATCAAAGGAAAGGGAAAATGCTGCTTTTACATTGTTAAGAGCCTTTTTCCCCATTTGTGCATTAAGCCTCATTGCAATAAAAGGGAGAAGAATGCTAAGTGGCCCCTCTGCTGAAGCACGGTTGGCATGGGCTCAAGGCAAGTCTGCAACGAGGACTACAGTCAACCACCAGCACGTACCTCTGCCTCCCATCATTACCATGAAGGCCTCCTGGCCCTTGGGTCACAGTGTGGTGGCACCACCTGCTTATTCAATATCTATACCCTCATTTTACATTATCCACTGGTAGAGGTAAGTGAGTTACTTTTTCCTTTTTCATGCTCTAAGAAAGGCTTCCAGTACGGGGAACAAATGGAGCATCCTCAGCAAATATGTTATTTATGTTTCTGAATTTAATGTCGAGATGTAGTGTTAATTCTTATTTTCAGGGATGTGGGGAACTGTACTTTTCAGAGGCTCTCAGAATTGCTTTGAAGTAGATGTTGTGATGTGTTTTACTTTCGCAGAGCTGACAAGCTAGAAGTCTAGCATGAACAAGTGGGTATTCCAATAACCATTGGTGACAGGCACATTCCCAGGTCAGAGATTTTGTTTGGCTCAAAATCCCCATCCAGTTTGCAGAAATAGGCTTTCTCATGGAAATAATAATAAGAAAAGTCCAGGAAGACAAATCAGTGGGATTTAATAGCCTATGTGTGGAGGTCAGAGGTATATTTGTAGATCAGTAAATCAAAAGCTGTATTTTAAATATCCATCTTGATGCTCAGTTCCTGAATAGAATGAAAATAGCAAGACAAAGAGAATCTAAAAGGGACTGTAAGCTGATCTATTGATGCAACAGCATGATAGCAATTTATACGTGTGTCTGTTTAGTGCAGATCTACAGTAGGACCTACAATCTCAGCAGTAAAATCCCTGCAATCTCAGGTGCTCTCTGAAAGTCACAGTACATGCACAGGACCAAAAGGAAGGAAAATTCCCATCAGTTCCATCCAGGACATTTTCAGATCTGTGATTTTCCATCAGTCGGCAAAGAGGAAGGTCATTTTGGGAAAGACAAATGAATTGTGGTGTACCTCCACAGTTCAATGTATGCTATTAGCACTTTCTAGTTCGTATCACCAGTTTTATAGTTAACAATATAAGCATAAAAGTCATGTTAGCACATTACCAGTAGCTTGCCAGTGCCAGCGAGTATTTAATTTTTAGGTACGTAGTGCTTATCACCCCACAGACCAAGAGCGATTTTCTGTGTTCAAGAATAGAGTTTTCTCTTGATTGCCGTTCACAGGAACGTAAACAGCTATCTTTTCATAGGCTTGCGCTGCCTCCTCTAAAACCCTATATACCTCATTTTTCATTCTTTCCACCTTCTTAATGTAGGTGACCGACATAGCAGCCGTTGGCTGATGCCTGAACGAGATGGAGCAGGCACAGGCCATTTCCTCTGGCACAAGCATCCAAGCTCTCACCTGCACAGTGGGAAAATCCTTTCTACGGGGCAGCGCCGCTGTCCTGGGCAGCAGAGGGCTGTGCACAGCTGGGGATGCCTGCAGCCCCTCTGCCCTGAGGGAGGTCAGCCTGGGAGGATGCCGGCCATGAGCAGCACCAACATCCCGCTCATCGGAGAGCCTTCCAGGGCCACACAAAGGACATCTGCATGCAGGGAATGGAGTGGGGGGGGGGGGCTCTGGGGGTTTGCTGCCACTGTGAGATCCTCTGGTGTCACTGTTGCAGTAGCAAAAAGGAGTTGAGGCCGAGCCAGGGGGCCTCCAGTCCTGGGATCCGCGGGAGCAGCAATTTTATCATTCAACAGTACTACAGAGAAACTCTTTCCCTGTAGACTCAAATACTCATCTAAGTCACCAGAGCTAGATTTGGGGTAAATATACAATATCTGTATAGGCACAAGGGCAATTGAAGTCATGGGACAATGCCTTTTTTAAGGGTACGCTACAAATCTGAACGGGTACATAAAAGCCGAACTTAAGTGCCAGTAAGTTTTATCACCGGCAGGCACAAGCTTTATGTTATCAAAAGTGTTAAATAAGAATTGTGTTTCCATAAAGTGTGCAGCCAAGCAGCCGGCACCACAGAAAGCGTACATGCAGAACTTTATCTGCAGCCTTGCTGATACTACAGGGCCTTTTGCTTTATAAGGGCATCTTTTGTTTCTGCGTGCAGTTTGGAGCTGGTTGCCGGGAAAAGGAAAGGTTTACGAAGGAAACAATTGGATAAAAGCAAACATAAATTTAGACACCACTTTACATTTACTAGGAAACCAGAGAGTACATGCTGAAACCAACTAGTCTATTTGGTTATGTCCTTGCAAACACTATAAATCTGCCCCCTCTGACACGCTAACAAGGAGCATCAGCGGAGGAGACCGAATTCCATGCCGAAGCCCAGCGGGGACAGAGGCAGAGTCTGTGATTAGCTTGTAACACAGCTCCCCATTCGAAGGAGGCAAGATTTCAGTTTTCTCTGTACTTTGAGGCTGGGGCAGGGGCAAAGAATAGTATTTTGGAATAAACTCTAGTTGCTGAGAATGGTGTTTGCCATGCCTCAAGCTGCTGCTGGACAGGCAGGTATGAAAACTGGCTTCCTACCTGCAGAGCTCCTAATCCTGTACCAGCAATGCACAAGAGACGGAAGGGGAAAAAGTACTGACACATGTTTATGGATGAGTGGAAGTATGCACACAAAACGTTTCTTGTAAACTGAGGGGAGCGACGCTGGCTGGGCTTACACAAACACACGGGGCAGGTGGTCCAGACTCGGTGCACTGGTTCAAACTGAACATTGCCACTTCTCATGTTTAATTGGATGAGGAGGCTGGGGAGGGAAGGGGGTCTACATTTCATTTTTGACTCCTGCTCTAAAAACTGCGAAGTGAGAAATGAAAAACTTCTTTGTTCTTTCACCCTCTTTGTTCCTTGCTCCTGGATATACCTGCAGTGCTTTCCCCTCCCCAACCATTCCTGATCGGTCCCTCTCACAAACAATTGCGCAGCTGAGTGATTACGTTTTGATAGTAATCCTACTTTCTAAATTTGAGATCAGTCTAGAAAAGAACAACATTCCCTTATTATAACAGTATATCACATCTCATCCCCCACTTTCAACACAGCATCCCAGCGAGTTCCCACTACCCATCTGATGAGGAAAGGAGGTAGGTAACTTTCTGCTGAAGACAACGTCTCTCTCTCTCCTGTTTGCGCAGGAACCCAAGTCAAACTTTTTCCAGCAAGCTTCTCAGAGGAGAAGGCCAGAGCTGCGGCATTGTACAGCTCTCTCCTCACACTGGAGCTGTCAGCTACAATCAAAGCATCCATGTATGGTATTTCCAGTGGAAAAAAAAACCTACACAGATGTATAGTTTGCATTTATGTACTGTAGGGACACCCTTGAATCGTGTTAAAAAATGTCAGTCAAGACATCTGGTCAGCTGTCCTAATCCATATTGGGGTTTTTAGACTACTGTTATGCCCCAATATGCTTTGAACATTGCCAATATGCTTTCTCTGCAGTAGCAGCAGTGTGTCCCCTTTGGTTTCACAGCCCATCCCCGGCATTGTTTTTTATAGTGTCACGTACCGAGCAAAATGAAAAACCACATACTGTATCTCGTGTGTCTGGCTAATGAAACTGGTAGGACAAACCTTGTGTGATTAGGAACAGGGACGGATTGGCTTAGGTCTAGTTCATCTTACGGACTGCAAAAAGAATCAGCTGTCACTTGTGCCATGCAGCAGATGGACAGTTTGCATCCGATTTACATGCAGGCGCCAAAGCCTTTAGAAGCTTTGGCAGCCCACTTGCCATCAGGCAGCAGACTTTGATGTCCTGCAGATGGTTACAGCAGCCATCTTGCGCTCGCGTTGCGTGGCGCTGTTGTGCCTCCTTGCAGGCGCTGGCCGGTTCGCTGCCAGGGCCTTTGGAGCTGCCGCAGCGCGTGGTGCCTACCCAAGGCTCGGGACCCTTTGGCCACTGCCTAGGCACAGTTGCATTTTCATTTCAATACAAAGCTCTGCTGTGCTTTGCTTTTATGGCAACCGCGTGCTCGCACCCACATTAAAAATCCTAACGGTGCCTACCGCAAGCTGTCCCCGCGCTCCCTCCGCTGAGCTTTGCTGTGTTTCACGCTCCCTACCTAGAACCCCGACAAATCCGCCGCCCCCGCTCCCTTCGACCATAATAGCATAATTTCAGAATAATCGCTGATCCAATTTCTGTATGAATTTAGCTCACCAATGCAGCTTTGCCTTAGCACAGTTCAACCCGTCCTAGGTAATGACACGGAACAAAGAGTTTTCTTCATGGTGGTCAGGCTAATCTTGCTCCATGAATAGCCCAGAGTAATCTATCAGCAGTGGAAAGCTGTGGCTGGAGGTCTTCCAAAATCAGCTCTTTCGCATTTGGTAGGAGCAGTTAGGAATTCTGACTGGCACTATTAGGCGGGAGCCATGTCATCGCGCTACAGAAGGGACCGCAGTTGTCCCCACTAGGTAGGATCAGCCCAGCATATTCTACCACGCTTTTCCATCCCTTGAGTGTTACTGGAAGTTCAGCAAAAAGTCTCTGATGAGGCTTTAAGAACCGACCTAGAAGAGGCACATTCAATAATGCGTGATTTCCAGGCAGCCGGAAGTAATAGAAAGTATTTGGGGGGTGGAGGGGAGAACATACATCTATATCTATAAACACACACACACACACATATAAATTGTCAATTAATGCAGACTGGTTACAGCCAGCAAACAAGAAGAAAAAAATAAACAGTTAATTAGAGTTTTTTGAATCATTGTTATATATACAGTGCATCATTTGCAGGTGCTACAAAAGTGAAAAATAACCATTATAATTACTAGTATTCAAAGATTCATATTTTCCCCCATGTAATTGATTTAGGATTATCAGTTTTCTTGTAGTTATACAAAAGGCCTGTCAAGGTGTTTCCACACGTGTTTGGCACATGCATGTTCCAAAAACAAGTCAAAATGCCATTGTATTTTACACGGCACAGTTAAAGTGGCTCTGAAAAATAGGCCAGGTTTTACCTGGATCATTATCTCAGTTAAATTATCTTACATATGTTTTAATTTTTTTCTTGTTCATCCTTTCTTTATCTTTTTTTCCTCTCTCTTTCTTTTTGTTAAAATACATCTGTGTTTGTTGACTGCCCCAGATTATATCTAAGTGAGGAGTGGGAGTACTTGCACCTGGTACAGTATATGTAGCTTAACAATACATATCATTACATTATTTACAGCTCATTTTATGTTATTCAATAGTAAACTGCATATTAACCCTTTGAGAACCTGGCTGGTGCTGCTTGGCGAGGCAGAGGAGCTCTGCGTTTTTCAGGGCTGTGGGAGTATGTCTGTAAGTGTATTCATAAAGATGGCAGCGTGCTCATTACAACGGAGATCGCCACCAGAGCCAGCTAATTCCTCTCCCAGGAAATCTCGTCCGTAATCACATTCCTCACCACACCACGCTTGTACTTCTGCTGATAGCACAGGTTATAAAAGGGACTCACTCAGTGCTGGAGTCAATTAATGAACTGGCTTTTTAACCTCCTTTATTGGAGTACATTGGGCACCAAAGGGACCCGATGTTGTGCTGCTGGCAGGAGAAGGGCCCAAGCGATGCAATTTCAGGCTGTTTCAGCCCAGTCTCCAGTTCTGAGAAATAGGCATCATGACTGACCTCATTCGGCACTGACTCAGCAGCCTCAGCGCCCAGAGGAAAGTAGGCAGAGCTCAGACGAAGCCCCGAAGAAATGCTCTCCTCACTGCCCAAGGGGGAAACGTTACCTCTGACCAAAGGACTGATGGATTCAGGCATCACCTACACTTCCCCTGCAGCTGGAGAAGACCATAAGTCACGATCTCCTATTGTGTTTGCATTTGTGGAGTGGTTTGGTTTTTTTCCAGGAGAGAGCGGGAGAAAGGCAGGGAAGTTGCACAAAGGCAGGCAATATAGAAGAGGAAATGAAAATGTCAGGAGCCGAGGTGACGGATGTCGGGACGGGGGAACTTGAATACACAATGCCATGCAAAACCTTTCCCTCTATTTTAGCAATATTCAGCGTGGTCATACCAGGCAGAGAAATGCACAAACTGGCCTTTCCTTTCTCCAGCAATTTGTTTGGCATACAGCACACGTATCTGTCAAAATGTTGTGTACGCCATGCGGTGCTGAGATAATTCTTCTGTGGTAAGCACCGAAGTAGGAAGGGGATCCTGCATCATAACACTCCTATTGCTAACCTTTAAATACTCATCAATATCTCTGCTGCTGAATTAATCAGTCTCAAGTTTATCAGCAATTTAGTTGCATTTTGTTGGTAATTAGCTTGATAAATTAGCATCTGCAATATAAAACTTGACATCTTATTGTTCCCTCAGTTTTATGGTACTTCTGAAAAAAACTGCAGCTTATTTTAAAAGTGATCATTTCTATTACAATGAAGTCAGACACCAAAACCAAAGTTTGACAAGCTTAGTAGCCGACAGAAACAAGCTCTGTTGATATCCACTGGGCAAAATATCAAAGATGAATAGCTCATAATGTGAACTTCAAAAGTATGGTTTAAAAAACAAAATTTGAATCCGTTCACTGTGGGCAGCTGCTTCTTGTGAGTAAAATAAAATAAATGTTCAATGAATTCATTTTCCACATTTTCTGTAGAAAGGTTAACAAACAAACTTTGAAACATGAGGGAATTGAGAATTAATAGGAAATAAATGTATTTATTCCAGCAAGTCCCTTAGAGCTATCTGAATTTTCTCAAATCAGGTAAAAAAATAAAGCTTTTCTTCTAACCCTGCTTTTCCTTTCCGGGCCATATTGCTACATCTCGCGGAGACCCCACTGTGTAGGACACTAATGTCTCTTTTTGTTTTGGGGGCAATTTTCAAAAGGACTGGCGAAGCTTTTTCCCAAACAGCATCCAAAGGCGAGCCCGTACTCCATTTCCTCCTTTTCATGATGAAAGGGAAGAGTGGGTAGGTATCTTTCTCAGAAAAATATGTTTAAAATATAGCAATTTTGCAGTACAGATGTGGTATTATAAACTGAAAATTCCTCAGCATTTTGTTTTAGCCATTATTTCTATTGTAGAAAACCGTACTAATAGAAACACTCCTATTAATCTGAATTTAAGATATTTCATACAATGTGTATTACCTTTCTGCTGCCTGCAACCTTCTGCCAGGTTTTTTTTTCCCCCTTTTTTTAGGAGGTGCTTTGAGAGGAATATACCATGAGAACAATACACAGCTGCTGCTGTATAGAGATATCTAATTGTCAATATTGTGGAATTTCTACAGCTTATTACTTGCATTCAGTCTAATTCTGGGCAAATTGCCAGTCACTTCAGGGACATTCAAGTGAGCCATATTACACGTGGTACGGCATCACAGCTTTAAGATACCCGGCTGTTTTGCCTCTGGCCAGGGAATGTTTGTACCAATGCTACTGAGTGAAGGGGGGTAACTACAAATAAAATAAAATTTGTATTTTTTCAAGTGGGCTGCATTTCAAGCCCAGATGTTAGTAATGAAAGATTCAATTTAAGGATTTAAATTACAAATAAATAAAGTATGAAACAGATGTGATTTTTAAGGAAGTTCAAATTATCCAGGAAGAAAAATATCTCTGTGCATGACAAAGTAATAGGGATTGTCTTGAGAGTCTGTTGAAAACAATCTGCTGTGCTAGATACACCCTTAGGACAGGATTGGTTTGGAATGGGAAGGACTGGTGGAGCTTGTCATTAAACAAAAATTGTGTTTAATAAAACTTTATAACCGTGATTAATCCTATGAGGCCCTAAAGGAGTTTGCAGTTTCTGATAAACACATTTTCCTTGTTTGCAATGGTAATGATATTTTGAAGTGAATGGAATCTGAACAAAAAACTCTAAGGGTAAAAAAGGACTTGTCAGGTACCACCTATGAAGAAATTACAATGGCACAAAAGAAAGAAGGGCCACCCACAAGGGAAACCTTAGATTATATGTTTGAAAGAAGGGGACAAAAATGATAGGTCGACGCAGGTCTCTCTTTACAGTAGTTTGATCACCACAGAATTGCCTATAAAAACCACAGAAATTATTCGAGGCCATCTAGCATGTGAAGATTAGAATCCCACATGTTCAATGCAGGTGCTCACTAGCAAATGCATAAAGGACTGGAGCTACAGCAGTGATTTTAAGTAATGTGTACGCAGAGAGCAGGGAACATCGCTCAGCATGGATGCTTTGCTGACCAGCACAAAGTCCCAGGGCTGCATGTTTAAAAAGTCACATTTTGCAAGGAGAGCAGGTAAGCAGTAGCTATTGATGGTGATGACGATTAAGGATCTAATTCCGCAAGGTGTTGAAGAACACGCCAGGCTTTAAGCAGTGAGGGACGTACACCTGCTCATGTGCTGCATGGACTTTGCCTGAGGAGGAGTCCATGCATTCTTCGCCACCAGGAAAATAACTTTTAAGGGTTCTGCAAGCAATTAAGAAATCTGTGTGCCCAAATGGAAGGTAGAAGGATTGCATAGCGCATTATAGAAATTTCTAACATTCACTATTTCCCCAAAACAGTGTGGGATAGAATGCTTACACAATGGGGTAGAAGTAAACCAGGTCAGAATAGCTGCAGTAATGATGTAAACATTACCTACCTTTTACCAGATTTTATCTTGAGAGGCCACCTGTAGTAAGTAAGAGGACTTCTTTTTATTATGTGCACTACTTATAAATTATATATATGCTACTTACCAGCCCTAGAACAAGTGTTTCCACCCCCCTTGCAGGGAAAAAACCAAAACCAAACCAAAAATCCAACAAAAACCAAGCACCTTTATCTGGTGCAAATACTCTAGCACTTCCCAGAACCATCAGAAGTCCTTTCAGTTTGTCTTGATTTGGGACAAAGCCACATTTAGAAGTGCTGCCTTAGCTGAGAAGTGTATTTTTTTTTTAATGGGAGAGAATGAACATTTTCAAGATACGCTAAAACCAAAAGTTTTTAAATTAGTCTTTTTATTTTTCTCAGTTTTATTCTTAGGGGTTTATTTTTGCTTGAGACTTTTTGAGTCTGGTTTCCTTTCCTGGCTATATCTGAGTTTAATATCAAAAGGTAAAGTGCAGCACAGCTCTGCTACCTCCCAGCTCTTTGTGATGAATTTTTCATTTCCTACATCATTCACAACTTCTTGCTGTAATTTCATATGGCCTGTATAGCACTGTATATATCTGGACCATAAACGGAGACAAAATCAGGTTGAGCCTTTATGAAAATGTGTCCTATTAAAGTGCAAATTTCCTTGCACCACCATATCACAAGCAGCTTTCACAGGAAAAGAAAAGAGTGTCAATCCAGCATCGGCACGTGGGTGGCTCCAATGACCCAAAAGGCCTTTACAATCTCCAGCTTCTACGATTCCATAAAGATACAGTGCTTCAAGGCAAAGCAAGGAAGACTTTTTTTCAATCAATCATCTCCAAATATTTCAGGTACTTCTATTATCCAGCATAACATAAACAACATGAAAAGCAAAACAGTGCTGTAAGGTGAAAAGAAAACATAGAGCACTAAAGTTGTAGCACACTGTTATTTTCCAGATATTAACAAGCAAATGTCTGTTTGAGGTGATGCTGGGCCACATCGTATAGATATGTTGGTCCCTCCACTCTCCATGGAGAAAAAGCTTTTGTTTGTAAAGCACAGAAGCACACACAGAGAAAAAAAACCACAACAGATTTGTATTCCTTTCTGACACAGTGTCCTCATTAACTTGCAGTGGGAATGGAGGACCCTCTCTATTTTCCAAAGATGCTCATGGTCTTGCAGGGTTCATCTCAGTGAACCATGTGCATCCTTAGCTAGCTTGCACAAGGAAGCCTAACATATAAAATAATCTGGTAGCATCTGCCCTATCAAAACCTATTAGTTAATGCTTCCATTTCAGCAAAGCACTCTTAGGAAGACATTACGGTCCTGAAGCAGTCACAGCTTTAAGGTGGCACTCATGTCCTTCTGGGACTGACTGGAACCATGGCCCAGAGGAGACCTTGGGGTGTGCTCAAAGATAAGTATATTTTTGTACATCATGTATTTATTGGCCCTCCAGTATTTGGGGGGGGGTTAAGTTACATTAGCGTTAATTCTAATTTTCTTGTAGTGGCCAGTGCTTAATTGTATTTTTTTCCCCTTCAGATTCTAAGGTAATCATTTGAGGATTTATCTTCCAGTTAAATAAATTCCATACTGACAGCATTACTTTACAATAGGAAAACAAGTAGAATAACAATTTATCATTTTTTATATGGCTGCATACAGAACAGTGGCTCTGTTTTTTGTATTATTATTACAGCAGCAATTAAAAGTGCCAGGCAGGGACCAGTCCCCACTGCATTATGTGCTATTTAAACATAAAGTTCAGCCTCCCTAATAAGTTTACAGTCTCTCTTGCACAGTGCCAGACTTTCTTGCCCTCACAAACACACTGGTTTCTTGCTGTATCATCTTCAAAGGGTGGCCTGAGGATGCCCTCGATACCAGGCTTGCCTGCCATGAAGACCCAGTCTGTAAACACAGCCTGTGCCTGGGCTCCAGGGTAGGCAGGAACCCCCCAGCCCCACCGTGCCCAACAGCAGAGACACACAGCCCACAGACTGCCTGCGAGGCAGACGGACGGACGGACAGGCGCAGGTGAAGGTGGACTGCAGCATCATCTGCAGCCATGACTCTGGAGACCCCTTTCCACAGCCCATAGTTTCAGCAGAGGGCTGTCTACCTCTAGTTACAACTCCGCCCTGGGGAAAGATGGTGCTCCTTCCAGTACTTTATAATCCTTACCCAAGGACCTTGTCATGCAGCTTAACATATCATTTTCTATGGTCTTTTAAGTACAAGTGCACATCTGCAGAAATATTTCTAAAGCTATATGTAAAGTTTAATGTATAGTGCATAAATAACAGATGCACAAGTGCATCTTGAGATGAACAAATTCTGTGAACATATTCATAATTAGAGATTATAACACATTGCAGACTTCAGGAAAGATATTTTCTATGAGGAATTATAGGCATCAATGCATTGCAGAGTGAGGGGCTGGATTTAGATCATGAATCTCTTTTTCCAATTTATAAAGCTGCCAAAGTTGACACAAGAGTAGGTAAATTATTTGATAGGCCTTGTGCTATAAAGGTGTAGGCTTAAAATGTAAGCCTCAATATGCCACACATCCTGCCGAGCCCAAGCAACGTGAGGCTCCCTATGGGTTAGCCTAACGCAGAGATAAGGAGTCCTCTGAGTGAGAGACCATTTTGCCGTGGGCTTTATAGACTTCCCCGCTCTGAATTTATTCCCCCTGCGATGCAGTGCCTGCCTGATGCTGAGAGCTTGTGCGCACCCATCAGCACAGCTCCAGGGGGGCTCACCATGCTCGGGCAACAAGCCCAGCTTTGGGACCGCAGCTAATGCCTCTGTACACATCACCGTGGCATGTGGAGGTACCAGCCCTCTCAGAGCTAGTTTTGGATTAGTTGCACTAAACTCCATTGCACTGCCTGCACCTGCCCTTCTAATCCCTTCGTATGGACTGGCTAAAGCACAAATCCAGGTGCTGCAGGTCAGGACAGCGTGGGAGAGCTTGCACGCTTCTTGCTAATATGGCACCTGATCTGTGGGTTAAAAGACCACTTTGGTTTCCAATGACCTCAACCTGAGAGCTTTCATGAGTACTGAATCCGCTTTTAAAAAATGGAACCCCTCAATGGAATTAAAGCCCAGTAATATGGTTGTCTGTTATTTATTCTATATTTAATAATCCCTCTCTATGACACACATTGGAGATATAGGAGATGCTCTCATAAACTTTTTAAGATAAACCCATTTCTTTCCCAGGAGGTTCCACCTGACACAAGCCATTACTGAAGATTGACAGGAAAGTGTACTGGTAGCCAAGACATGCTATAACACAAGCAGAATATACTTAAATGATTTATTTGTGGTAAGGCATTTGAGGAGCTGCTTGGCCTCTGCAGAAAGGAGTTATGGGGGTACTGTACTTCCAAACTGAGGTAGCATTTTGGGGAATAAATTGAAATACAAAACTTGCCGATTTATTACATACATTAGTTATCAAAACACTGTTGGCTTTTCCACACCTATTAGCCAGATATGACTGGTTTCAAACTAGCAAGCAGGAAAAGATAAGGAACGTGAAGTGCCCTTTGGAACCCTGCTGTCCCAGGAAGGGGAAGGGAGGTATTTTGATCACCCAGTGCGCAGCAGGAGGCTGACAGCAGATCATGTTGAATCAGTTTCAAAGTTCAATGCAAACTCAATGGAAGTACACGGGCAAGAAGTAGGGGAATACTCCCAGGAGTCTAGATTGCAAGAAATACAAACCTAAGTCAATGCACCCCTGAAAAGCAACATTGCCTACTTGGGGAACCACTAAGAAACACCAAGCTCTCTTCTACAGCAGAAGAAAAATACTGTGTGTTACTTCTCCTAAACAGAGGAACAGTTTGTCTCCCAGAGCTGCTGGTTTGGCTGGGAGGAGGTATTTGGTTCTAGGTCCTTACCTGACTAGATCATAAATCATGAAGCAAAAGATCCCCCGAGCAACCTTCCGGAATGGGGGAGAACTAGCTGAGGGCATGGAAAACTCTTCCCACCATATGTGCAAAGATGGAAGGGTTGATATCACGATTTTTTCCTGAGTTTAAAGTGGCTAAATAAACATGAAACAGCAACAGACAAAAATTAACGCTTAAAATAATGCTGATTTTTCAATGCCTGTAAACAATTAAACTTTCCCTCAAATATTCGAAAAACAGTCTTTACTGAGAGGATAAATCTGTCATTTTTTCAGACCAAATAAATTTTCCAAGCTATAGTTATGGAAGGGGAAGAGAGGGGATGTGGAAAGGTGCATGAGCCAGGCTGTGCAGCACAGGCTGCTTGCAGATTTAATTGTACTGAGCTGCTGCCTCTCTTTATGTCTGCTAGATTTAAACCTCCTTACACCACCAACAGATCCAAGTCCAGCAAAGCACATCAACATGTGCTTTGAAAGAAAATCATGTGCTTATGTGTTTTGCTGGGCTTCTCACCACAGAACCAGAAGCAATTTAGAAATGTTTTCACTCTTGAATGAAATTAAGAATTTGTGAGCAGTCAGCAGAGGCTTTTTCTACAAAACCTGCATTTTTTTGTGTCTCTGCAACTTGACATTCTGCTGTTTCTGCCATTTACATCTTGTTAATGCTGGGCAGGTGTTTTCCAGTGCAGCATTTTCCATTAGCAGGATGTCAGAGGGACACACACAGGACAGTGGGATTCTTGGAAGCTGTGAGGGACTGGCAGCCTCTCTGAAGCTGCATGAGAAACAGCACAACGTCAAAATTTACTCTTCAAAATGTTTTAAGGTTCAGATGTTGCATCACGTATTTGGCTAAATTAAATTTCCCGGCAACTGTTTCCTTAAGCAAACATTTGTTTTCAAACCAATCCCTGGTTTTTTTTTATTTCCCCCCTCAATGTAATATCTGAATCAGCAGATTTTAAATACTCAATATATCTTTAAATGCCAATGCACAACAAGTATAGCAGGTGTTTAATTGTGGTTTAAAGATCCACATTTTTCACATTTTACAATCACAATTAAAATTAAGCAATAACACCAAAGGAGTTCCGGTATGCAGCAATAATACTTACCCATATAGTGAAATTGATAAGGATCCAGATATAATGATGCCCATTGTAGTAACCCTGTGGTGACTGATTGCTATTCTGCTGTTAGCAAACAACCAAGAAATACTTTATTTTTTTCAGAATTATCAATTTGTTTCTAGGGTATGAGAACAATGAAAACCTTAAGGGAGAAAGCAATAGTTAGTGAGGTATTAAAACAGTTCTATAACTAATAAAAACACTAAATCAAGTTAGATATGCAGCAGTGTGTCATTTCTATTTTAATAAAAAAGTACATTATTCTCTCCTCAAAATTACAAAATTTTATTTTTTTAGTCATTGCCAACATAATCGGAAAGTTAAAAAAAAGTCATAAATCTACAGTTTCTGGAACTGTCTTTTATGTGATTTGCTACTCTTTAAAAAGACAGAGTATAGCACATGCATTCATAAAACAATCTTCTTGAAAACTTATTTGCACCATTGCTTAGAATTTTTTTAAGGGGAGAGCTTGGGGAATTTCAGATAAAAAAATGTTTGAGTTTCATAATGTCTCCATACATGAGCGAGCTGTGAAACACGTTCTTAGGAACTATATCTCCTACACATATTGTACTAGGTGGTAAAATAAATCTAATGGTTTCATAATGCACCGCAGATTCTGTGATATGGAAAAACCAACAGACAAACTGAGCTCTTCTAATGTGGAGACTTAAGTAATAAAGTTCACTGCTCAACGAATGACTGATGATATCATCACAAATTAATGTGCAAAAGATCATACTCTTCAGCTTCCAAAAAAGCAGAGCAAGAGAGAGGTGATGGTCACATGGCTGGGAATAGTATTTCTATAATTTGGGTGATCTGAAATTCATTGCTTATTAATATTTAATAACTCTACAACCCAATCCCATAGTTCTCGCTCAAGCAAATTTCCCATAGAGGTTCATAACATGTATAGATGTGTAGAAACTATAATTAGGAACAATGGTAAATAACACTTCGTGTCGGTACTGTTCTGGTGAGAAGGGCTAGAGGGAAGTGGTGCCTGTGGTGAGAGATGGTCACTTACTCGAGAAGAGGAAAAATTGAGACTTCTTGAGAATGGCACTCCTTCCAGACATGCTGAAACAAGCACATTACAACACTTCAGGCTTAATTTTCCATTCTGTCAGCTGTACCATCAATAATATTAACTCTTTTGTGCACCTAGAAAAACTGGAGCATTATGAGAAATTAAATCTTTATGGAACTATAGTGCTCAATCTTCCCTTTCTTCCTGAAATCAGAGGGGAAATCTGAGATTTTATGGGACAAGGTGCGTGGAATGGTGAGCAGCACACCGCTGCATTCCCTTCCTTCATGTCCCACCTCAACTCTCCTGAACATACAGGGATAGTGCTAATAAACAGCATATAAAAGCACAAGAGGATCTGGACCTGCTCAGCCAAAATATGGATGCTCAGTCAATTTCATCTCCCTTCTTCAAGCTGGTTCCAATGAACCTGTTCCACTTTATAAAAAAATAAGTGAATCTGGGGGGCAGAAACTGAATGTGTTTCACTTTATAAAAAAAGAACTGAATCTAGGCGGGGCAGAAGCATTCTGACAATGTCAAAAGCATGTTTTCGTTGACTTAGTTCAAGTCCAGCCTGCCCTCCACTGCTCCCAGCTCCTTGGATTTGGGCTTTGCGAACATTCCTGAGATGTCAACGTTTCATCCAAATCAAGAAAATGTTTACATTTCCAAAGCTTTCGTTGAACAGAAGCATGTTTTCTTGCCCAGGTCTAGCAGATTAGCCTGCTCCCAAATTAAAGCACTGGAGAGAAGCTAATGCAGCTTAATTCCCATTCAAAGAAAACCAGCCATTTCTAAATCTGTTCCTTTTCCTGTAGATGTACCATCTGGAGAAGGTCATGTAGGAGGAGAGAGAAAGAATGGGAAGGAACAGGATGCAGAAAGGCTGCCATGTGGAAGGCTCCGCGTTTAGGTGAGAATATAAACTAAGGAAGTGGTGAGATACAAGAGAAATGAGTGGGTGGGGAAGAATTCTCTACTGATGGCTGGCTGACGGATGGCCATTGTATAAATACGTTGTAATTAAGAGGCAGTTCCCATCATAAAAAGTTTGCAGTCTAAATAAAACAAGCAAACAAAGGACCAAAGAAAGAAAAATGCATTTTATGGATGGGAAACCAAGGTACTTTGCTAACACTGTACTCTGTGTCCTTCTTATCTGACCCGATGAGCCTTTTCTTACAAATGCATTTTTGATGTGCTTAACAAAATGCATTCACTTCATGCAGTTGGCAGACTTAGTTGTTGCATCAAAAATAGTTAATGGCAAGTATCAGCATTTTTATATTTCTTTCCTTGTGCAAGTATTTAATAACAGGGAAATAGCAAACAACAGCTGTGTAAAAGGAAAGAGCAGTATAAATGAATGCTCATCCTGCATCACAGGGAACGATATAAGCCTAAGATTCAGACTGGGAACTTCCCCCAGATTGCAACCAGATGCTTTGCAAACAGTTGGTTTGCCACACACAAAGTGGGTCAGGAGAAACCTGAGGGGTATCATTCTTCGCAGGTACATTGGGCATATATGGTATCGTGTAAGGAAATCACGAGTCTACCTGTAACTAGCAAAGACCAGAAAGACCTCCAAAATTGAGGGATCTAAGCAAAACAGGGAAACCAAAAAGATCGCATCAGGACAAACATAAGCAGAAGGCCTGCATGCAGGAGAGCATGCTGAGAATGACTCCAGCTCGACTGGAATCAAACTGCCCCTGACATCTGTGAAGCCAAGGGCTTTTGCCCTGCTGGGAAGGTCTGACTTGCATTGCCTTTGCCTTTGATGGCAATATTGAGCTTCATTTTAGGAGAGCTGTGGATAAAGAGGGTTCTTTTTTTTTTTTTTCTCTCTAGGCTTCCTTGATCTGATCATGACGCAAAAAAACTAATTACAGCAATTAATACAGAATTAGAATAGTTTCATGCTAACTCTGTGAGTAGCTTTCTAGCAGCAGATTGCCTAGAGATACAGGGTTTGAAGCAAACTCTAAAGCTCTTATTTTCCTGATTACAGCTGTTGAAAAACTAACATGTTGGTCCTCAGAATGAAGAGGGAAAGCTGACTATGAAGCCCTTATGAGTATATTATTCTGCAAAGTGCAGCAATACATTAATATAGACAGAGGCTTACAAAGGCACTAGGAAATGTGCTCAGAAGTCAAATCCCGTTGCATTCTCAGGCTCTTCACTACTTTTCTGTGCTGGAAAATTATGCCTACCTGGTTATTTCCCTTTAATGTTACTAGACAGATAGATGAATTGACAGGGGAAAACAAAACAAGAGATGGAAAGGGAAGGAGTCAGCTGCAAATTTTCTTCATTGACTTTAAACAATGTTAGGCAAAATCTAACAAATCAGCGCAGAGAACGTAGCACATGCTATCAACATGACCTCAAATGACTTGCTCTCCTTTTAAACTTTAACATCTATGTCTGCACAGGAATTAGCATATACACTCTGGACACATGTTACTCATGCTTACTTTTGTATAGCACCAAAAAAAAAAAAAAACAACCCAGGAAGAGAAAGAAAGTGTAAACACTTGCCAGCGTATTGTTTGCTGGCAATAGCAAACAAACCGAATACTGAACAGTCATGCTTCATCCAACAAGCATAGCTGCTAGCCAAATGCAGGCTTGCAATTGTTTGGATGAAAAAGAGACTACCATCCATTCACCTCTGTATTAAGGATTTGATGAACTGTGCTGCAGCAAGCTAGGAATCAATCTTTTGGAAAGAACTGATATGAATACTTACTACAGGACATGGCAAAGTGTATGAACTTCTTACATGCACAGTTTCCAAGAGCAAATAACTATAAACACCACAGACTGCATGGTTCATACTGACAAGGAACAAAAAAAATCCCAAACAGCTTCATCAGTGGGAACCATGTGTGACCCCTGAAAGACATCAGTTTCAGTTCTCTTCTCCTTTCGCATTGCTTTAAGAGACTGAAGAGACAGTAACTGGCCTTACTTCCCTGGCAGCTTGACCCCTTCCTCTGCCCCCTCAGCACAGAGGCATTTCCTCTTACACCCACTCCCCAGCCTCTGGATGAAGAGGAGCAGGTTGGTGCGGGTTGTGATTCCCAGCTGGGGAGTGTCTCCCAGGCCATCAGGGAATCTGTGGTGGGAATCCTCCTCTGCTGCACCAAGGGAAGTGCAGGGAATTGAATGGACTTGCACCCTCTTCCTCCATTTAGTGCAGTTTTAAAATACTACGCCAAAGTAATGCCTTTTCCGTGGTGGTACGCAGACTGTCTCAGCTCAAATGTCCATCCAGGAAGGACTGCAGTAATAGAAAGTAGCTCCTCTAAAGGGGTGTCATGGTTTAACCTTAGCCGGCAACTAAGCACCACACAGCCATTGCTCACTTCCCCCCGGTGGGATGGTGAAGAGAATCGGAAGAGTAAAAGTGAGAAAACTCGTAGGCTGAGATAAAGACAGTTTAACAGTTAAAGCAAAAGCCCCCCCCACACAAGCAAAGCAAAACAAGGAATTCATTCACTGCTTCCCATCGGCAGGCAGGTGTTCAGCCATCCCCAGGAAAGCAGGGCTCCTTCACGCGTAACGGTTACTTGGGAAGACAAACGCCATCACTCCGCATGTCCCCCCCTTCCTCTTCCTCCAGCTTTTATTGATGAGCATGACGTCACATGGTATGGAATATCCCTTTGGTCAGCTGGAGTCAGCTGTCCCGGCTGTGTCCCCTCCCAACTTCTTGTGCACCCCCAGCCTACTCGCTGGTGGGGTGGTCTGAGAAACAGAAAAGGCCTGGACTCTGTGTAAGCACTGCTCAGCAGTAACTAAAACATCTCTGTATTATCAACACTGTTTCCAGCACAAATCCAGAACGTAGCCCCATACTAGCTACTATGAAAAAAATTAACTCTATCCCAGCCAAAACCAGCACAAGGGGGTAGTCAGTGCAGCACAGATGATGTGGATCAAGCTGGACAGAGAAAGCTCGAAAAAACCTCTGCTTGTGTAGCCAGTCCAAGAGATAGAGGGTGACATGAAGCTCCTTGCTATAGACAATAGGATTTTTGGGAACATTGTTGGGAGAGAAAGAGGGAGAAGGAGAAGCCATAGCTGCAATACTCTGTCCTCGGTTATGGCAATGTAACTTTTGGGAAGGGAAAGTGAATCTGGACCATGAGCTATACTGAACTATTGCAGTACATGAGCAAGCTTGGATTCAGAGTGAAATTCCAATACATATTCAAAGCATTCTACATGTATAGTTTGTAAGAAAATCCTCAAGATAATGTGAAAAACCCTGTAGCTTACAGTAACACAACCTGTCAAAGAAACAGATGTGTCCACATAAAAAAAAATTCTGAGTGTGCAGCCAGAAAATATATGATACTAAGAAGCCCTCTTAGACAAATAACCATTAATGGAACAAACCTGTTAAAATAATTCCTTTTCCATGCACAAAGGTTATGAGTTTAATAGATTTTTACTGTATTAGCACAGAAATGCACTTTCACTTTCTGTAGCTAATCTTGAAGGAACACACATTAACATACTGTATTTTTCTGCTGTATTAATGAACATTACAACTAAGACAGTATTATACTCATTATGAACCTAATAACTAACACATGATCACAAAGCATTACTATGTTAACACTTTCCTGCAGAGATGTGAAATGAATAGCACTTCTGTTTGGATGATTATTAAAAAGAATCTTGCTTACTAAGAAAAGGGAACCTTGTATAATCTTTTCTTTTTATTTCACACTGCTTAGAACATACCTGATGTCCAGTACCCATAGTGTTAGCCAGCTCTGCACGTGAATTAGGTGCAGCATCAGGGATTGGGTACTAAGATTAGAAGATTATCAACATATTTGCCATCAAAAAAAAAAAAAAATCTGTAACAAAACTACTGAGGTCCATGAAATGGCCCCAGGATTGAATTTGGTTCCCTAGACTCATTATGAGCACTAATGGAGTCAACGAGTGTTTGCTGGATTTGAAGAACCAGATCTACATGCTTTCTGGTAATTTAAATGTTAAAACACTGAAAGAATGTCTTAGAGATTAACTGGCCAACACATGTCTTCTCAGAGGCCACATTTATGCGCGGTCAATGGTTTGGGGACTAAATCAATATGATCATGGTTGCCTAGAGCTTGCTCTGTACTTTATCCAATAAGCTTTGACAGACCCAACTTGAGTTTACACCTCCACTCTCTTCACAACACACACAGAGTAATATCTTCAGGTGGGCTGACCTGCTGACCCATCAGCTACATCTTCATTGGTCAGATGAAATGCTTTGCAGTCCCCATGCGCCACTTAAATGTCCCATTTTGCGTGTCCCCAGTCCTCATGGCACTTGTTAACCACCCCTATCTTAAATAGCTGTTGTCGTCTCCTTCCTACTTCTGGTATCTCCTTGTCATCTCTATCTTTTCTTTTTGCTCCTCCCTCTCTTTTTATATGAACATACATAACCATATTCGCAGACTCTAAATAGCATCAGTGGCTGTTGGTGACCTTGTGTTGACAGCAACATTCACAGTTTTGCTCTTTTTCCCACCTGGCAGCAGGAATCAGAGGAAATACTCTTCCCTCACCCCGAACGTTTATCTTTACTGGCTCCATTATCATCTTGGAACAAGAGAATGCACATGGCTCCCGCTGCACCTTCCTGACTTCCCTGCTTACAAGCCAGTGCTGGTGCTACTCTTTTGCCCTACTTTTTATACATGTTGCATCCTTCCCCTTTATACTCTCCAAATTCAATCAGTGGGTTTCAGAGTCAGTGAGCCTCCACTCAATTGCTTTCCAGCTAGCTTTAAAGAAGCAAGCAACAATGGAAGAGAAAAACAGAAACAGTGTAATGGATGCAAAATTACTTCCTTTCAAAGCGTCCGCACACTCCTTCCTGTATTTGGATGACTTAGGTATGTTTCCCAAGCTTAAATCATTGAAAGTGCTATTCAGGAAAATGTTGGGATTGCAGAAATGGAAGAGCACTTGCGTAACATCTCTGGGAATTATTAGACTGGTGCAAGAATTAACACCAGGGCAGCACAGGGAATACCATCGTATCTTACCTCAGGCCCACACACGGCAGACGACTCATGCAGATGACATCCTACTGATAATGACCCACCAAAGAAAGATCTCAAAAGTTATCTATAGCTACCTGTTAATTTCACAACAGGCATGCTAAGGCATGGTTTTAAAGGCACTTCTAGGCAGTGACACAGTTGGTATTTTTGTTAGTGGCAGCACCTCTAGGTAGGTCAGGTTGAATTGGAAGCCAAGATGAATTAGGTCCCAGTGCTTTGGAAACTTTGATCTTTTCTTGGTGGTATAAGATGTATTGTATGATACAGGATTGTCATCAATGCACAGAAGCCTGTTTCTCCAACATTATTATTACAAGCATATGATGACATCCCAAGTAATCCCGAAGAGTATTCCTATATCTGTCACACTAGGAGAAGCTTGTCAGCCATAGCTGTTCACAGAGTCAAGGTCTTTTCTCTTTCCAGTTTACTTTTTTCCAAGTGTTTCTTATTGTTACTATAAGGTGTAGGTGCCACAGTGAGTGATGCGACTGGGTAAAAAGAGCTAACAGAAGATTTTTCCTGAAGAAAATACAACAATCTTTGCGGTAATATGTAAGCTACTCTTCCCCGCCTGGCATCTCTGCTGTAGTCAAAGAGCCTGACCAATTTCTGAGTAGGCATGACGCCATCCAAATACACGGCAAGTGGTGTAAGGAGCCAACAAAGAGCTTCCAGTCCTGAGCACTGAAATCCCAGCTGGGAATGGCCAAACGGCTGTCTGCTTTCAGGTTACACATGAACAGTTAATGGAATGTGCCACTGCTAATCTACAGCAGGTCATGACTGGAGTCGGCTCAAAAAAGTTTAAAAGCTTCCACAACTGTGTCAGTTGTATTTGCCTGGTAGAAAGGAGATGGAGAAAGGAGACGGGAGCAGGGGAAAGAGGAAATTGCACTTACTCCACTTCTCTTTTGAACCTGCTCACAAAGGACAGTAGGAGTACACCTGCCACAACTACGTTCTGACACAGCTGTGCGGGGGCAGGAGCACTGAAGCAAAAGGTATCGTTGAGATAGCTACATTTTTTAACTGCCTATAAATATTTTTTAAATTTTATGCTTTATTCTGATATTTTACTTCCCTTAAAACAAGTCCCTGCTGGCTTTTTTCAAGACATGGAGAATAAGGAGTCCTAAAAAGCTTTTTCTCTGCTACTTAATTTCTAGATGATCCTGTCCTGCACCCTCTCCAACACACTGCTATCCACTATGCCCAGTCTGTAGAAGAAATGAATCTGAAATAAAACCCACCTTCAAAATCTGGATCTTTCCCTTCAACTGTAGAATAATGTTTCTGAAATATCTTTCCTGAGGAATACAGATCCTTTAAATACCATAGGGGTATATTGATGGGACATGAGTCAGCTGGTGCAGCTGCAATGTCTGATTCTTTGCTGAGGGGCTGAAGCCAGCAATGCCAACATCTGCCAGGGCTGAATTGCTGATCCAGCCACAGTCCCACCCATATTAGCATCATCCATATCACTATATCTTACTACTCATATCAGAATGATGTAGTTCCACGACACTGTCCATGAAAAGAGAAGACAAGAAAGTACAGGTGAGTTTATTTCACTGCAGAAAAACCTCAGAATTAATAATCAACCAAGCTATCTGGAAGGTAAAAAGGAAATAACTAACAGCCAGCATAGATTTATTAGGAAAAAATCATGTCAGGCCAGTCTAATTTCCTTCTCTGAAAGGGAAACAGTGCATGTGGATAGGGAAAAGTAGTCAGTGCTCTGTGTATTGACTTTAATAAGGATTTGGCAAACTTTAATAGGGCTTCCTCATAGGCAAACTAAGCAAAGACACCCTGTGAAATTACTGTAAAGTAGTTACAAAACTGTTCAAAAAACCTCACTCAGGAGAATCATAACCAATGCTGCTTTATTCCCATAGTGGAGGAATGGGACCTCAGAGGGAGCTGTTCTGAACCCTGTATGATTTCATACTTCCACTAATGTTTTGGACTCTGAATACTTTTGTGACCTGCCAGTCACACCAACCTTACAGGTGTTGCAAGCACATTAAAAGACAGCACTGGATTGAAAAACTTGCTTAGAAACTGGAGAAATTTCATTAAAGAAATCAAGATGACACACGAGAAGACAATTATCTGCACCCAGAAGAGGGAGAAGAGACAGCTGATAGCAGCTTTTCAGAAAAGGGTTCATAGGTTTTAGCACATCACAAGGTAAACACAAGTCAAAAATTCTGTGTTGTTGTGAAAAAGTCAAGAAATATACTGGCATGTATAAATGGAAACAGGTTTCTACATATCAATGCAAGGGGCTTGATGCAGTCCTGCTCTGCTGATGCCTGGTAAGACTGCAGCCAGAGGTCAGCTCTGGTACCAGTGAGACCTCAGTTTTGCAGAGCATACTTCAAGAAAGATGTGGGCAATACGAAAGTCCTTGGGACAGCAATAACAATGATGTGAGATTTGAAAATTTACTCTATTAAGAGAGACTGCAAGAACTGCGAACATTTATTTACGGAAGAAAATAAGCAGATGCGAGCCAGAACAAGAATCTTCAGGTATATGAAAGGCTACTGTAAAGAGGAATAAAATAAGGTGTATATGATATAAAATAATAGGATTAAAATGCAACAAGGGAGACCCAAGCCACATATTAAGAAAAACTCTATAATGGTAAAGATGGCTAATGACTGAAATAAAGGGCTAAGGAGACTGTGGAGTCTTCACCATTGCAAGTCTTTATGAAGAGAGTAGACAAATGTCTGTCAAGAATTGTATATTGGCAGACTTCTTGATGGTCCTGTCTACCCCACTTCCTATTTCTGTATTTCAAAATGAGGTATCACTACACTCAAGACAGCTCTTGCCAGTGCCACTGTTTGGGAAACAGTGCTGCAGAGGCATAGAGGTGACTCAGGAAGCAGTCACAATATTAGAGTCCATGAAGGTATGGACCCCTGGGATGGGGTAGGATGGATCTGGACAGCTTAGGTCTGCTTCATCCCTGTTGCCTGAAAACCATAGGTCTGCTTCTCAAACGCAGCAAAGCTGTTCAGGAAAGCTAAGGCCTGAGAAGGTGCAACTGCTCCATACAGAAAGAGGCCCTGAGAATTATTCTGGGTCTCCAGCTCCCAAGCCAATGGGATTTGTGTTAATAAATAGGTTCAATACATGTCAAATTCTACTCAAAACGTCAAGCACTAAGACATGAAACATTTTCTAGGCCACGCACTTGTACAGTATGTGAATTATCACAGATTTATCCACTCCATACTGGAATACACTGTGCTATTAAGTGTGGGTACTTTGACAGTAAAAAAACCGCATTTGGTGTATAATTCGATCCCTAGGTGTGCCAATTTTCTGCACCACACCCCCCAGACTAGCTGGAATATACGTGTGTGGAATTCAGTTCAGTTCTGTTTATGTTAACTAGTGCTTTACTATGCATGTTGTCCCATTACAGAGCCCTTTGCATTTGCAGAGTAAGATAATGGGATTATGTTCAGGTCTGGTACAGTAATTTTTTATATTAATAGAAATTTTTTTTCCTAAAAGTGCATAAACTAGGGAAGAAATTGCCATAAGAAAACTACTTTTTGCAAACCCTCAGCAAGCTAACAGTATAGCCGTTAACTGCTGCTGTAATTCTACAAGTAAAAGAAAATATTAAAAAATCCAGAGTGGAAGCTTTGATTTGAAGATCCACCTCATTGAGTATCTAATTCATTCCTAATGACATAATCATTGGTGAACAGTAAGTGCAATTCAGAAGGTCAGAATTCTAATATTAGTCACTAGATTTTATAACCAAAGTGCTGCTTTACTACCAGTTTCTGTTCTTAATTGTCAAAAAGAAAGAAGAAAACATGACCTGTTTTAAACGTGGTGATAGAAGGCATTTGTACAAAATGAACATTCATAATTCAGTTCTGGCTATGAATTAGCCCTAAATGAAAATATTTTTATGTCCCTGTCCTAAAAACACATAAACAGAAATAAAGCCAAGCCACAGAAAGATTAATTACTGCATTGTCTTCCTCATGGAAAATAAGGTCTGGATAGTCTACTGCATTATTTGTGCTAAATAATCAATATTTTACGGTCTTACCATATTTAACTTTACAAGTACATCTAAATACCCTTTTTGAGAAATTCTAGTGCAACACTGTGAGCATAACTCATGGTCATATTCAGATGAATTAATGATTCCCTGAAATACACCATGCATAGGAAGTCATATTTCATCTGCATCTATTTCTCTTATTCATTACCTAATCTTTCAAACCCCAAATCTCTCTGCAGCTCCTTCTGAATTTAAACAAAACATGTTCTAGTGGTCTCTTTCACAGCAAGGGCATAAATCTGTGCATTTACCTTATCACAGACCGTTGAGGAAAGCCAGCATGAAAATTTTTAAAAAGTTTGCCATCTTTAGGCTCAATGCCTTAATAACCAGTTGAATACCTACATATACCAGAATGGTTGCTAAAAGGTTTATAAAACTAATTACTAAACCGCCACTGACTTGCACCACGAATGGTGCAAGATCCTGCATTACAAGACATAGTTGCACAATATGTAGCCCCTTTCTCTCCCTTCATGCCACCATGTAGAGACTTTGTCCATACCAACTCTGGTTACATTGCAGGTTTCCTTTGAATTCAACGAGAGATCTGGTGAGGGAGTAATGCAATGCAACATAGCAGAATGTATCCACATTTTAGTAGTTTTTGAAGAAATTTTGATCAAGGTTTAATCATTTTTTCTATACTGGTTTAATCAAAGTTTGCAAATGTCTCTTCACATCTATTTAAAGTCAGAGTTGCCAAACGCATACCTTTAAATGGCTGCCCACCACAGATACACTTTTTGTACCGATGAATGACACGGAAAAAAAGGTACAAATTAAAGACAACAGCAAACTTCTATTGGAAGACCCAATTATTTTCCTACCGATGTATCTCCTTCGACCTACTAACTACAAAGAGCCCCTTGATGCAATCTTAAGATCCTAGTTCATTAAAGGTTTCATGCACAAGCTTAGCTGTAAACAGGTGACCAAGTTTCATTAAAGTCATCAGGATGTAACAACCCACTCAAGTCAATGATCTGCCAAGCGTTTTTCTCAGTCTTGCTGGCTTGATGAATCAGCTTTCAGCACCAGCAGCCTGAGTCCCGGTCAATCTCTTTGAAACCTGATAAAAGTTCTACCACCCTGAAAGGAATAAAAAGCATCACCTTATGTCATCCTTTGCCTCTGATGAAGTTAAGCTGAGTATACATCAGACTTTTTTCTCTGTAAATATATTGCTTATTTTTCCACTATGTTCAACGGAAGAATAACATTGTCTTTTAAAGTAGCATCATTTTGCAAATGTCACTGTAATTTTCCCCAAAGTATCATCCATTAGTTATAAAAGGTGCAAATGAAAAGGATTTTAAAATTGGCATGGGGGTAGAGGAATAAGGAATAATGCACTAATAGCCTAGGTGGTAGTTGGATTTTTGGCAAGCTTTCAAGGGGGAAGGAGAGAAAGAGAGAGGTGATCACCTGAACTTCTTGTACATTTTTATACATGAAGATAAAAAGGACGAAACTATCAGGAGGTATGAAAGCATTCCTAAGGCAGGAATTACAAACAAGGACCCACTGTAGTGCATAAATGTGCATACAGAGATATATATATAAAAATTCATACCTATACGTACTTAAATGAAAAAGGAGAATGAGACAGCTTGGCAGTTACGACTTTGTGTATCTCATCGCCTCCAATGGTGTTTTACAGTACTGGGACCAGTCATTGACCAAAGTTACGGATCACTTCTGGTCTGTAAGACCTAATGTGACTGAACCGTATGTGCAAAGCAGAGCTTGATTAGGAAACCCAGAACAGGTTTCAGTAATATTAGATTTGCAACTGAATTTTTTCACTACCTGATTGTGTTTTGGATTTTTTTCATGACCTCCTAAGTTTTCATGAAAAAACTGGACAGCTTTTTTTTATCCACTGTGATCAATCAATTCATGGGTGAAAAAAATTTTGACCAGCATTAGTCACAGTTAAATATATCATCATTGCCACCTATTCAGAATATTAAGTTAAAATGTTTTAGATGTTGTTTATGAAAATACAGTCTTTAAATTCTCATTGCCAATTCACTGATTTTAATTTTTTAAGTGAATTTTCTTATTTTGACATCCAAATGGCTGCCATTGACTCATTTGTCTCTGTTTTCATTCTTATGGTGCGCACATAGATTTGTATAAATAGCATTCAGTTCAAAAACAGAGCTAAAGACATTTCCTCTGCTTCCTCTTCCCGTTCTGCCCCTTGACCACAAAATTGTGAAAAATTATAAAGCAATGGAAAAAAATGTCACCAAACAGCAAATAATCTCAGGTAGGAGACCTTCTGCTTCAGCTTACTGCTGCATTGACTTCTACCTATGACTTGCACCACCTTTTAGCTCAATACCTTAATATAATCAGGTTATTAGCTATTCTGGTTACTGTCTCTTAAAACTGAATGATTTGGGCCTCATCTGGTAGCCAAGCTCAACACTTTAATAATCAGGTTATTAGCTATTCTGGTTATCATGTCTCTTAAAACTCTGAATGATTTTGGCCTTATCTGGTAGCCAAGCAGTGGGGAATTAGATCTCAAGAAGCTTTACAGGACAGAAAAAACATGTCCCATCCCACTCTACTTTAGGATCCAATACTCAGAAAATGTAAGACACTTATCCAGTACTTTCTCACATCCTGTAGTCCTCTAAACATCAGTATGGGTTTGGCCCAAGTTTAACTCTGCAATGTAACATAACTCCACTGCTATAGAGGAGGCAGAAAATACACATACTTAAAGATTCAGAGAGAGCAGAGACACCATGTATTTTCTTAATTGTTCTGGGAAATAGGATGATAATAAGAAGGCCTCAGGACCTTTTATTTTGTTGAAAAATCATTTGGTAATCTATGCAGATCTATCTTCCATGTATTTTAAATGCTCTAACATGAAGTATAATAGGTCACGGTTAAGCAAGTTTATAGTCTATAAAGTATGACATGTGAGTATAACAAATTCCAAAGTCTTCGGATTCACATCTCACTTTGTAGCCACTGCCTGAAGATTATGTCTCATTTAACTATGGACTTTTTTGAGTCTTTTACAAAAGAGACTTCCAAATTTGAGGATACAGTTAATTTGAACTTGCCTTACTGAATAGCCATGATTTTACATATTCCCAGTTTTCAAGTATGCAAAATTAGGCATGCGAGTTTGTTCAAAGCAGTTTAAGCAGTGATTCCTTCCATATTGAAGTATCTTCTTGCCCTCCTTAATGTGTAGAAAAAAGTGAATAGATCTTTTTATAACGGATCATATTTATATACATATATATAGTGATATATGGCATATACTACATACCTTGCTATTCAACCAGAACTTAGACACAGTCAGTCAAGTCTGACAAAACTACGCTCTTCTGATAACTGTGTTGTAACAAAAGATTTTGTTGCTGCTGTTTTATTTAGATAGTTGGATTTTTGTTTGTAGGTTTGGGGAGTTTGATGGCAGGATTGACTGGGAGGGGATTGCTTTGTCTCTTGTCTTGCTTCTTCAATCAAATGTTTCAACTTTCAGAGGCAACCTGTGGATGCTGAAGCTCTTACAACTGTTTTAACGAGTAACACATCTGCATTTGAGTGAAAGACAATGTAAGAAGTAACCTACTTTTAATCATCATAACAAACATCAAAGACAGCAAGAAAAGCATGGTTCAACCTGTTTAGGATCTTGTAGTATCTCTTCCCTTTCATAGCTTTAAACACGAAAATAACTTAATGAAACATTCTCTCTTGGCTATCTGTAATATACTTGGGATTAATTCCCCTCTGGAAATGTATGTTTCTCCATCAACTACAGATGAACTTAGACATCTAACTTTAAGATCACTAAAGATAATTATGACGAATACTGCCATATAGGGGCAGGGAAAAAGTGTGGGTCAGGGGATGACAGTAAAAAAGTCTCTCCATATTTGAAGTTAGCCTGGTAGAAACAAAAGTCTTTTTAGGGAGTGTATGGGTAAAAGACTCTGGCAGACCAGTGCAATTTCTCTTGAGACATCATATTACTATCCTAAGATGCCATATGATACAGCCAGGGTTCACAGAACGGTAACACAATGCATTTTCTTTCTTCTTGAAGCTGTTTGTCATTTTCCACGCTGTTTCAGATAGAATTATTCTTCCAAAAAACATTACATTCTAAAATATTTCTCAGCTAAAAGCATCATCAAGTCTCTTTCACAACTTGTTAATGGAACGAAAACCAGTTAGAAACTGTGTTCTAGGTACTGTAATGGGTGCTTACTGCTGCATTCACTGAATCCATCAGTGGCACTTCACAGACATGTAGCAAGCCTATTTGCTTCATAAATCATTGAAATGCGTGAAGACCTTTTGCATAACCCAGAAATATTCTTTAAGTGTTTAACATCAATAATAATGAAAACTGGCACCACAACAACTTAAGCAATGTAAAATATGGCATCGTAGGGTTCAGCTTGACTTTCATTGAAGGATTTCTAAAAATAAGAGTACATCATCAACAGTGACAGCTTGCTTAGTGACTCAACACAGTGGGAAACCTATTGCTCTAGAGGACTATGTTCTGCCTCATTATTTAATATAGACATCACAACCATGCTGTTCTGTTTTCAGTTCTTAAATGCACGATGCAAAGGAACCCACACCTCAGTACGTCTGCCTTAAAGAGTGAGAATAATTCAGAGTTGTTAGATCTGCACTACTGATAGCATACTATCAGCATATTAGTGCCAAGTTACATAATTTATTGTGAGAGTTAGAAACATTTGATAGTCTTTCTAAAACCTCAGCTGCTGGAATCAAGAGATTGTATGAGAACATCTGCTTCCATTTTCTAAGTGTGCACACTTCTAGCACTCAGTATGTGAAGAAAAGCTCTAGCCCATGAACAAAATACACTGTAAAGGCTATGAACCCAGAGACACACAGAAATAACTGGAAATACAATTTTTTTAAAAAAAATTACTTTTAGTCACATTTTTGAAAGCTCAGAGTTCACATTAGTGCAGTACTAATATTTTATACTTTAAATCATCAAGGAGCCTATGAACAGGAAGAAAAATGTAGTGGAAGAGAATGGGAGACAGTGGAGAAACGGGAGGAAGGAGAGATGGAAAAGGGACAGACACCAGACAACTATCTGGGTCGAGTGTTAGGGCTGAGAAGAGGCAGAAAAGACCTTGTGGAGAAAGAGCCAGGACTGGAAGCATATGTGGAGAGATACTCATGCAAAGAGAGTTAGGCAAAAAGATGATGGGCAAAAGGTGAAACAATACTGAGTATGGAAACACCGGTACTGTTGACCAATGGATACAGGCAAGGCAAAGAGAAGCCAAGGCAGGAGAGAGTCAGGAAAGAGGAGGGAAAATGGGATTGTCAAAGCAGATGGCTAGGACTGTGAGAAGAACTGGGAGACAGCAAGGCATGAGATAAAACAACAGAACAGGGACAAGAAGCTGGAGAAGCAGAAGCTGAGGCTTAGGAAGACTAGACACATGATACAAAGACAGGTGCATGTAAGATACCAGCCAGAAGTAGAAACAGGGCTGTGTGGACTCCTGCTTTTTCCTATGCAGCCCCCCCAACCCATACACAGAAATTCTTATGTGACATGAACGTTATTAACATTGCAAAATAAACACAAGTCCTACGGTGGATTCTTTGATTATGTTATTATACACATTTTTTCCAGTTGTTGTACTGGAAGAAGGGAAGATCTGTCTAGTGTCATCTCCAGTCATGGGTCCATCTACCCATGGCACACATCCCAACTGAAAACTCTACCCAGCAGCTGCCTAAACATATATCCTCCTGTTGATTTTAAAGGCTGCATGAAGACTGCTGCCCATGGAATACCCAAGGAGCTCTATGACTCTGAAGGGAATACATCTGGGAACGTATTAGGATGGTCAAAAGGAAATAGCTTGCTGTAACTACTGCTTCATTTGTTTTAGAGGCTGTAAGATCTGCAGCAAATGAGGCAGGGGATTGCAAAAAAGTAAAGAACAGTCTCATGGCTAAGGTAGTAAATGACCATATCACTACTCTGACTGTAAAATTCCTGTGGCCAGTATGGTGCTGGGGATCCCTTTCCTTTTCAAGGTATCTGCTTGAGAGTCTGGGTTACTCCACAGAAATACTGGATGCCTCTAAGCAACTTTTTCAACGAATAGTACATCCATGAGGTATTGGAGCCTGGGGAAGGAGAAGGGACCAAAAACTGGTTCCTAACTTTGCATGTAATTACGAGAGACAAGGGAGAAAACTATGAAAATACTTTGGTTTAGAAAGGTCAGAATACTTTCTTTGGTCACTCTGACTTCTTGCTCCAAAACTGTATTCTTCATTTAAAAAGATGGCTGAGCAAATAATAGCAAAATGAAAGCCAGTTCATTCTGGCCAAACAGAAGGGAGTTGTTGTAGCGAAAAAGAAAAAAAAAATTGGTTCTATCAAAAAAATTTTTCTCCTGTTTGTTTGTTCATTTGTTTACTTTTCCTATTCAGTCACCTAATGAAAAATCCCTTATTTGCTGAGCTGTTTTTCTGAGTGCTCAAAATGGCAAACTGGAGGCCGTGGAAGACATACCTTGAACATATAAAGTGGCAGGCAGTTCCAAGTACTAGCCCAAACTAGCTGCTGCAGACTAAGCACTCAAAATTAGCAGGTACTTTTGACATCTCTTTTTTTCTGTGTCAGAGTTCTTGTCTGCAAAGTGAGAATCCCAGGATCGACTCTTTCCATGGAAAAATAATTTCCAGGTAAAGATAATTTAATTAATGTTTCTACAGTACTCAGAATGAGGAGCATCATAGAAACGCTGTCTTGAGAAAGATGCTCAAAGAGTGCAGTGAATCAAGCATGAGCTATACACAAAGGAATGGAGAGAAAACTTGATGCTGAATATCTACTCATTAGATAAGCACTATCCATTCTGTGCACTAAGACTAGAATCCTGGGGAGGGCAGGGAAGTCACATACACTCATGTATTAGAGATTATCATAGTGGAAACACACACTGGGGCCATATTAAATATGCTAAGACAACCATACAGTCAGGACCATTTATTTTCCTAACTTTTACATGCTTAACTTCAAAATCTCAGTGATATCTTTGTAATATATTTTTAATTACTATGTAATTTAAAGAAAAGAAATACTGCTTGATAGCAGTGATATGTAGGACAAAGGGCAAATTACATTGCCTTTTTTCACAAGGATGTAACCATTAGAAAAACCCTTAGCCATAGAATTAATCGTCTACATTACTTCTTCTGAAAGGAAGACTGAAATGCACTGAACTAAGCTATCTGTCTCAAATATCAAAAACATCCAGATACTTGGAGGAAGGCTCCATGTATCTGAAAGAGGACAGAATCCAAAGGTGTAAGATAAAGCCAAAGCTGCAATTTTGAGTATCCTGAAAGAAAATGCTAAAAATAAACACAAAGAATGGGAAAATATGAAAAGGTGAGACTTCAACAATAAGTAGCTGTAGTGAATACAGCGCAGTTTCTTTTCTTTATAAAACACTGCCAGCATCTCTCCACTTAAGGTTATTTTAGCAAAACTGTATTCACCCCACTGCAATTACTGTACATTGATGGCAAAGATGTTTATGCTGTGGCTAAAGCTGAATAAATAACTGGAAATTGCTATGCAGCATACGCAACTGACAGCAAAAATGAGGAAGGGGTCATATATGGGACCTTTGCTTAAAAATATAGTAACACAGAATCTGGCAATCTCTTCAGGGTGTAAAATACATTCCCATAAGGTAACCATAGAAAGTTTCCAATTTTAAATTGCTCAATATTTACTATTCTGCTAGTTATTTCCATGGGACACATGTAAATTGGCAGCATTTATAAGCTTTCTTCAAGCTTTTTGCAGCATCCTAGTAAGGAATAAGGATAAGAGTTTGAATAATGGGATCTGCCTAAGGGGGGTAAAAATGAAAGGAAACTTCCAGAAAATATTTTACGTGTAACCAACTCTAAAAGCTTCAGAGGTGAGTAGACTATACCACCCAGTGATCCCACTTCACACAGCATTATATTTTCCCCTGAACAATGGCGTCCCACATTAGGCATGGTGCAAAAATGAGGAGAGATACAAACACAAGTGCTGCCAGAATTATTCACTTATTGTCTTACAGTGCCTCCATCCCCTTTCACACCCTTCCCTCTCAATTTCCCTACTTTGTTCTAGATATTTTGGTCTCCTCTCAGTTATCTCTCTCTAGTGTATCATCTTTGCAATCTTACTGATCCTTTTCTCTCTTTATTTTGTCAGTTATTTGAAAAGAGGGCAGTAACAGCACTCTGTATTTCAGAGGCCTTCAGAAAAATAGTAAAGCATTTGTAAATAACCCTTGTGTTACCGGATAATAGACGCAATTACAGGGGCCAGGCAGATGCCATCCTCCCAAGCCTCTGTGAGAGGCGGTGAAGTGGTACTTCCCCAAAGACGGTCTGCAGAAGATGGCAGCGTACTCCTTCACAGCATCAGGAGCACGCAGCCAGACGTCTCTACTGATGCTGCATGGAGGGCAGGACTCCTCCCCGCCCCTGCTGAGCCTCCGCAGACTGCTGGACCATAAATGCTATGGCCTCCAAAACCCAAGAGTAGTACATGGTATGGTTTTTTTCTTGACAAAGGTGTAACTCTGCTCCAGCCCTACTTCAATTAACTAGCAGAAACTGTAAAATGAAGCAGGACCAAAACCAAAGAAGTTAGTTTATGGCAGTTTCACTTCACTTTTAAATTTCACTTATTTCATTGCTTTTCTTATTTGCCCAGAAAAAGAACAGGATGTATGTTAAACCACAAGAACATTTGACCACAGAATAAAATAAGTTATACTTAGCTAAAGCCAGGCTAATGATGAACATGACCAAAATATTTGTGATTGGCTGATAAAAATAAGATTGCATTGATGTTAATGTTGCATTAACCTTATAAAATAGCTGATTTGGGGAAGTTAGAGTTTTTGAGTGATGAGTGCTTATGCTCTCACTTGAAATCCAATTTCATGCTAGCAGGTACTCGCTGAACTTATTATTCTGTTTAATTTTTTAAAATTAAGGTCCCTCAACAAAGGATCTTAAGTAAAAGATCCTCTCAGGGATAAAAGCATAAAAGAATAACTCAGGAGGAGAAAACGCTGGATGGAGTAGATATAGACGCACTTTTAGGGCAAAGGGCCATTGCCAGCAGAGCATTACAGACCTACATATTCTTAAGGGATATGGAACAGGAAGGAAGAAGTAAGGTGACAATGTCTGATGATGACACTAAGCCAGTCAGAGAGCTGACTGCAGCACTGCAAAAATCAACAACTGGGTATTGAAATGGCAGATGAAATTCAACAAAGAGCTATAGAAATGTGGGAAAAAGTAGAATTTTATATATAAAACAGTTATTGCTATTGAGGAACAAGATCTTGGGATTCTAACAGATCTATAAAAACATAATTTTAATGGCCATTAATAGTCAAAAAATAAATTGAATATTAGGACATATTAGAAAAGGAATAGAGAACAAAAGGAGAAAACATCACTGTATCACATTATAAATCTTAGAGTGTGTCACATCTTAATTCCTGTGTACTGTTCTGGCCCCCCCACTATTTCAAAAAGGATATAGGATCAACAAATGTTCAAAGAAGCAGAACAACAATAACTGCACTTTTGGAATGGCTTCCATGGGAGGTGTGCTAAGTAGATTAGGACTCTTCAGAAAAGAGACAATTGAAGAAAGATGTTTCGGAGGTTTTCAGTATTCTGAGTTGCTAGGAGTAGTAGCAGAGCAACAGGGAACTCTGAATCTGTCACCATACCCATACTATAGAAAAGTTTATCTATGCAAGCTCTTCAGTTCCTTCACATTGGAGATGGCTCACCGATGCCAGTGAATAAAATATCCAGCAGGAGGCAGAGGACTGAAACCCTTCACACTTGTCATCACTGAATCTGTTGAAAAAATAATAATAACAACTTAAAGAAGGCTTTGGCAATTAACAAGAAGTGAAAACTAAACAATTCTGCTTTGTTTATTTCAAATTCCAAGAGTGTGAGTCTTCCCTCAAGATACATTTACAGAAATACACGTATGCATCTTTCACTATATATATATAAAAAGGAATATTAACACATGTAAGTGCTTAGCATTTAGATGTTCTTCTAGTGCCTTAACTGAAATATTTACTTTTCTTCCGTATAAAAAAGAAGCATTCCCTTGCTTGGGGTAAAAAAAGGTTAGCTATTAGACACATAAACCAATGTTACCCCATTTGTGAAATCACTCGTTCTAGATGCAAAAGAATGGTCTCTGCTCAATGCAAAATCTGTTGTTCAGTGGTCTTCTCTTCTCTTCTCTTCTCTTCTCTTCTCTTCTCTTCTCTTCTCTTCTCTTCTCTTCTCTTCTCTTCTCTTCTCTTCTCTCTGCTTTTCTCAGTGTTTTACCTCTATTCAGCACTTATGAGGCCGCATCTGGAGTACTGTGTCCAGTTCTGGGCTCCCCAGTACAAGAGAGACATGGACACACTGGAGAGAGTCCAGGGAAGGGCCACCAAGAAGGTGGAGCATCTCTCCCGTGAGGAAAGGCTGAGAGCTGGGACTGATTATCCTAAAGAAGAGAAATACTTGAAGGGAGGGTGCGAAGAGGATGGAGCCAGGCTCATCCCAGTGGTGCCCAGTGACAGAAGAAGAGGCAAATGGGCACAAACTGAAACACAGGAGGATCCGTCTGAACGTCAGGAAACATTTTTTCAGTGCCTGACCGAGCACTGGCACAGGTTGCCCAGGGAGGCTGTGGAGTCTCCATCCTTGGAGATATTTAAAAGCCATCTGGACATGGTCCCAGGCAGCCTGCTCTAGGTGGCACTGCTTGAGCAGGGAGGTGGACAAGGTGACCTCCAGAGGTCCCTTCCAACCTCAACTGTTACATGATTCTGTGATTCTGGTTTTGCTTCTGTCTTGTTTCCTACCAAACAAAGACTAATTAAAGACCAAAAGTGTGTGTATATACATATATATATACACACACACATTTATTAGGACTATGCAAAATGTTTCTTGGTTTCCAAATTAAAAATAAGAAGGATAGTTCTATCAAATGGGACAATACTCCTGATATTGATCCAACAGATTATTAGATTTTCAAGACAGCTGCCTGTAACTAAATACCTATTTAATGATTATTCTCATGCCAATCCGAGCAATAATTACTATGTCAGTGTAAGATTGTAAAGATAGAGGTTTGTGTAAATTCTTTCTTTCCTAATAATTTTCTGAGAAATTACTTTTCTAGCCAAGAAGATGTCATGAATTATTGATATTGGTTTTTATCATCTTTTCCTTAATATTTAGTTCCCTGTTATGAATTAATCTGAATTATTAATTGAGGCATTAAAATACATATACACGTTATAGCAAGCCAGCTGAAGGACTAGGTTTTTTGATGCAAGCTCAGAAAGCAGTCTTTGCAAGAACTGGTACTGAAAGTGTCCTGGAAGAATTACTCTTTGGAATAGAAATGGCAAACTAATTTGTCTGTTCAAAAAACATTTTCTTTCCGCCTCAGCATAAAATAAATGTATTCAATAACAGATCTGAAGTATTTTGCTCAAATATTCTTGGGAAGGAGGAAACAGTGTCTTTGGGCTACAGCGGTGAAACAGACAAAAGAACATGACCTGTGATGAGCAGTATCCAGAAACATTTTTCCTTGGGTGTTTGAAATTTATTCCCATGCAGCAGATGATCTGTTCAAAATCTGCCTAAGTTCTGTTCAGGGGCTTATGCTGCACACAGATCGTTTAAGAGCTCTTTACACACAGCAAATCTCATGACTACTGGCTACTTGTGTTACTTCACAAAGCAACATTCCTCTCAGTATTTTCTGTCAGTTTGAGAGGCTGAATTTGGGATATTGTCTGTAGTTGACCAATGCAGGCATGAGCAGAGAATTAAACATTAAGACAGTGTGTTAATCTAGATCAAGAAACCCCAGAAATAGTATAAGAATAGTACAACATTGTACATATTCTCATTTTAATTTCCTTTAAGCCTACACACTTCGGCATAACAAGCCTAATAGCTATTAAAAGAGAACAGAAAATTCTCCAAACATGTGAAAGCATTTGTAGGAAAGTCATTATTGTTACCATTACTTTTGCTGAAACTCTACTGGGACCATAGTCTTTTTATTTTTTTATTAGCTCTCTACAAATAGGATGTGAATTCCAGCATATGCACTAATCAATACTTTCTCCTTCAGTACCCTGAGAAAATAAGGGATTCAGATGATATCTCCTTAAATGTCTTAAGAGAATGCCTATGGCATCTCATATGCCTTAAATGCTAATCTGAAAAAAAAAACAAACCAACCAAACAACAACAAAAACAAAAAGCTAAGCACATCCTCCCACTCTGTCCCCAAACATTCACATGGCTTCACTGCACAGTCAGCTACTTTCCATTCAAAGATGTTCTGAAATAAAGCTTATTAACACTTAAGGTCAGCTCTAAAGCTACCATAAAACTCAACAATCCACCTTTTTCAAAATATGCAAAACATTTTCAGCAGTCAAACAGTAACAAAGACAGTTGTTTTATTCTGTGCATTAGAAGCCTGATACAAAGCTATTCATTAACTTCAGGGGGACTTAGATCAACTTTTTTTCACTCATTAAGGCTGCTCTTTTCTTTCATTAAGCCTGGACCAGAGATCTGTCCTCTGTTCAGAAAAGAAAAATATCTTATTGGTTTATGGTATGATACTGTACAATTGTATTGCCTCTGCCTATTTTTTAGGTGGTTGCATTTATATGATAGTTGATAAAATGTTTCCAAAAGAGTCTGGCCTCAATTAAGCACTTAAGCAAAGTGATCAGATTCTCAAAAACTGTTTTTCAACAGGAGTTCCCAAGTACTGTGAGCTGTAATGTTCTGCCAAAGAAAGAGTGTTCTGGTTGGCAGAATGGTATTTTTTTGTTGTTGCTGGTTTTGGCTTTGGGGTTTTTTTTGACATGGCAAGCAAGAAAAATGTCATTTATTCTAACAAAATATTCAGGTCAAGATTTGCCCTTCTCATCATTATGGTGAAGGGTTTTGCTTAGTCTGTAACAGCATTTGAGGAGCCATGAGCAACACAGCTGTGGAAAATGTAGTATCAAAGTAAGTGGGGACATGGATATGGGATTGCAGCTTCAAAGCAGAAAGCTCACTAAAAAAAAAAACCAACCGTGCCCCATTCTCATTGTTGTGCTTAGATAATAGCTCTGTATTACCCACATTACAGAATATCAGTTTCAGATCCCTCTCAGATGATCGCAGCTCATGGATTTGAGATGTCAGAAATGGGGTAAGACCATTCTGAATGAATCACCTTGCTGCTGAAACATCAGGGGGTGATAAGACAGCTTGGAGAGCCAGCTAAGACGTATTTCAAAGAAAGCAAGGCATGACAGCAAGTATCTGCAACTATCCCTGTTGAACATTAGAAATATAATTTAACATGAGAAAATTGGCTTTCCCAGCACAGATTGAAATAAGCAGATGAACAATGACTTTACTTCCCACAAGACTTCAATTACTCAAACTTAAACAAAAACAAATTCACAAACGCAACTGGAAGAATAAGAGTCATAGTTCTAGTGCTGAATCAACTTAACAAATGTAATGGTGTAACATCAATAGAGTAGCTGTTGTTCTAATAGCTATATTAAACCTCTGAGCATAATCAAAATGACTTTGATATTTCCATGAGGCAGAGTAAACTCAGACTGAGTACTATGCTTAAACCATTAACAGTATTGTTGCCTTCTTGATGATTAGTTTGTGTTTGGAGTAATTTACTATATTTTACACTAGAAAAGGAGAAATTATGCATTAGGGAAGGAACATTCCTTCTTATTTGTCCCTTTTTGGAAATGGAGAAGTTTATCTGGCCCTTAGCATAGTTTTCAAATTTTGTTGCTTTCCAAACTGGTTAAAGTTGCAAATCATCATCCCAGCATTGGGTAGGCTAAATTCTGTTCTAGAACATATACATACAGTCCTCAACTTAGCCAGCTTCCAGGGATACTGTATATGTATACAAAGGGAGAATTTAGTCCTCTTCATTACTTTTTTGTGTCTCGTCATAAGGATATTAATTGTCCAACAAAGCAAAAAAAGTGAATAGATACACAGAAACAAATTAGCAATTGCGCATCTTTCTTGGTTGGCCCTAAGGTAAGGCCCATATGTTTTAAGTAATGCCCCTATGAAACGTAACATCTCCTAAGCATTTTTGAAGGCTACTCATCTCTCCATCAGAATCCCGCAAGTGAACATGGTATGCATTATGCAAAACATTAGCTGGGCACCTGACATGGGGGTGGTCTCAATCTGGAGTCTCATTTCCCAGACTAGCATAGGATGCAAGTGTCACAGAGGCAATGTGTTGAGCTCCCAAGAAAGCTGAAAGAAAGAGGGGACGTATGCCCTCAGTGACGCCTGCACGCAGAGAAGTTGGAACTCTGGTTAGAAGGATGGCATGAGACAAAGCCTAAAAAATGAAAGGATGTAAAGAGATGAATGACACAGGCTGTGAAGGATTTGGCAGGGTTCCAGAAAGGATTCAGGATATCTCAAAGGAGAGGGAAAGGGTGAAGAACAAGAGGGGGGAAAAAAGCAAGAGTCTGATTTATACCAACAAAAATAGGAAATTCAGCTAAAAGGCTGACAATCTGTTATCCGCTTATCATTCTGCCTAGATATTTCAGTGGTATCGGGCAGTAGAGAGTGTCAAATTCTGTTCATGCTGTTACACCCACACATAGCTCAGCAGGTTAAGACTGGTGTGTTCTAGCTTAATTGTGCCTGAGTCAGTCCAAGCACGTACTTTTGTAAGGTGCTTTTCTCTTTACAGTTTTCTTTTCTTATTTTTATTAGCAAGATCAAAAAGGGCACATACAAGAGAAGACAAAAACACAAACCTTGTAAGATTTTATCAGGTCCAAATTAAACTGTTAGTGTGTTCCCATCAACAGACTATTCAATGGCACTTGAATGCCAAGCTCCTACCAGGGTTTTACACTCTTAAAATGTGCTGACTTCTTCTGACGGAATTTGTCACTCAGTTTTCATACCACAAGAGTAGCATCCATTGTACTTACTCATTTTGCCAAGTAACAGTTGTTCTCAGGAGCCATTAGCAGAGCACAGCGTGGCTTTTCACATGACAAATGCCACTGATGGAATGCTAGCCTGCATTTCACGTATAACAATACAGCTCTGTTACCGTGGCAGTTATATACTGCGTCAAACAGCAGGCTCCCGTTTATGTCCACACTTGGGGTGAGTAGCCACCAAGTTCAGAAAGAAGACAATGTTCAGTAGCAAAAAATAAAGGTGTTAGTTCTGCAGGTCCAAAGTGTACCTGTAAATGGGAAGTGGGAAGAGAGAGTGAGGAGGAGGAGGTACAAACTCTTTACATTTATCCTGGAATTTAAATGCCCTCACTCCTTTTTTTTCCCCAATGATTTTCATCAAGGAAAAAAAAAAATTATGCATGTTCTGTATCTCTTTTACTTTCTTCCAGAAGTTTTGAGATAGAATAAAAAAGGAGAAAAAATAATCACATCTGAGGCTTTCTTGCACAGAGAAAAAATTAATCTCTCTTTTTTCATATTGTAAATTCAGTTGCACCTGGTGAGCAATAAAGAATTAAAACCTTTTTTTATTCAGGTGGCCAGTTGTACCTGTTCTCCTTTCGACAACAAACAACACAAAAAAGGACGTGTCCAGGATAGGAAAAGAGCACACATTACACACCCTCATTGCAAGAAGACACTATGCATAGTTTATTTGACAAATTACACTGCATTAAAAGGGGAAATGTCTTCTGCAAGGCCAGGGATAGGCTCAGGCTGCTGATCTATGCCTTTGAGATACACTAATGACAATAGGAGCAGCTCAGTTTGCAGGAACCTCTATTAGAGGGACAGCAGTTCAAATAAAAGAGCACCACCTGAATCCTCCTCAGCAGCAGGGTGCCTGGAGCTGCCCTGGCTGATGAGCAGCTGACTGGATCACAAGGATGCTACAGTACTGTCAAAGTAAAGCTGAAAAATCTTTATTTTCCTAGATACCTTTTTAACCTCTCCATAATTTCAGTTGAGGAGCTTCATGCTAGTCTGCCAGTCAACCCACCAGCAAATATTTCTCGTACACTCTCCCCCTTTCAGAAAATTAATTTTTACATTAGAAAATATTCTGTTTCATTCAAAAGTAGTTCTACATATTTTACAAATTTCTTAACTGAAGAACAAGTAAGTTTTCCCTTATACTACTATAACTGAGAGAAATATTCTCAAGGGCTAATTTTAACCTAGTGAGGCAAATTTCCCTAAACTGCCTTTATAGTTTATGGATATAAAAACACTTCCCTAGAGAGTTAATTCAGTAATTCCCTGGCCCCAGAGAGCCTGTCTCTCTTTGTGGTCTCTGGGGGGAACCTGGACAACGTTAGCCTTTCAGAGTAGCACTCTCCACACAACACCTGAAAGGGTTCGTGTTTTTTTGACTGAGATTATGGAAACAACAGAAACACAAATGAAATTTCCTCAAATATATACTTTATGTAACAAAATAATGAGATATTAGCTACTTAGTACAACAAAGCAGAATAAGGAGGGAAGATGTGTCTACTTAGGTTAGATCCCTATTTTCAGAAGGTTGAGCATTTTTTAATTTACGAAACAATCCAAACACAAACCAGGCAGAATCTGTGGTGCAACTTCTTCAGGATTCCAAAATAGCTTTGTCTTAATTGATACCAGCTGCTGTATGAAAGGAACAAACCCATGTAACAGACGAATTTGATACATGGATGGGAAAAGAACAATAGTGCCCTAGATGTTTTGAAAACAGCATGTTGAAAATGTTTTTCTTGAAGTCCTGGAATGAAAAGTAGGAAGTGTAAAATCCGAGAAAACCAAAGCATCCAGACACAGAGAAGATCCAGAATACCTTCCAGTGTGATCTCTGCTATCCTGAGCAGCAGAATGAAGTCCTAGTAACGTCTGAATTTTCTGAAGAAAGAGAAATTCACATGAAAGCACTTGGACAGTGACTGGGCAACCGGCCTAACCGAGCACAAACGCATCTCTATAGAGCGTTCTTGTGTTTCCCTCTGATTCACCATCAATGAATCAAGTCTTTCCTACAGAACCTATTTTCCAGTGTTGACCTCTGCCTCTTTCCCTCTGCTCTTTTTCAGGGAAATACAAGCCAGTGGTGTAACATTCTTTCCCTAAACATAGGGAAGTATCTTTCACCACCAGCACTGCCCTCTGCCTTCCACCAGATGGAGGGGAATCTTGCAGTGTGTACTCAGTTCATCGCCTCTTACAGGCATTCATCGCCTGGCATACGTAGAGGACAAATCTCTTTCCCAAAGCCTTAGTCCTTTACTTACCTGGGAAGAAGTACCATGGATAGCAAGGAGAGAAGAAAGTGCCAGTTATTCAGTAAACAGTTGCTCAAATGCTACGACACCACCGCAGCTGTTGCATGGCCGACATCCACTTTAATTTCTGGTCAGTGAATTCACAGTTTGTGAACAGATTGATCAGTTACTGTTTGTTAATATACCTGATCCATGCATGTTCCTGGCTTCTATGCTTCGTGAAGCCAGGTACCATGGTGTACAGGAAAACAGAATTACTTTGCATGAATGCTCTAATCTCCAGTTCCGAAGCGTAACAGGACCACAACAATTCTACCTTGTTGTAGGCATCAGTTACTGGACCACAAGTTTATTTCACCTGGAGTGCATACAAAATGTGATCTCTAAAGGCTTGCTCTTTGCTTGAACAGAAGATTTTTTAAAATCAAGCAGTAACTTGTTTCCACACAGTTAAAATAACAAGCATATTAATTTCATTTCATGTTTAAGAATGTCTTCTGGGATCAAATTTAAATCACCCCCTTTTTAATAATGACAGAAATCTATTCACAGGCAAATGTCAGTAAGAGGAAGAAGCATTTCAAGATGTTTAAAAACCTATTCAAGAAGTTTTCACTGAGAAGCGCAAGGAACCATAAACATGAGGGGCTGTAGTTGGATGCCATTATAGGATCTGAAAAGAAGATTATTCCTTAGAAAACATGACCATGATATGATTATTTTTCTATGGATTGGATACAGTCTTTGGCACTATATCCTTTCCAAAGATGTAGTTAACTTTCTTGAATTTTATAATAATGACGTACGACACAGTGTCCTCTGGGATTAATCACAAATATTTTTAAAAGATGAGGCTTCGTTATATCTTTGTTCTTTGTATCTTGGCTTTTGTTAGCGCATTTTAATTAGGATCTGGTATCTGCAATAAACAGTAAACATAAAGAGCTTTGCAAAAATGTATTAGACTGTTTGTTTTCACACTCTAATGCATATTTGCACAATTTTACCATGAAAAAAGGAAAACATGCTAAGCTCTTGGGCTCTATCCCAAATGTCCTGGAATAGAATCCGGAAATTACTAAGAATGAAACCAAACCACATCATATTTCAGCAATTAACCTAAGAAAAGAGGGCACACTCTCTATGTGAAAGATACTTTTGTGGGAGGCATTTGTGAAGGAAAGAAGCTTCTAGAAGAGATATGCAAGCAACTATTTAGAATTTGATTTAATTTTCTTTGACCAGGTAAAAGCTTGATAAATGCACTGAGGTTATAAACTTTTTTTCTTTCACAACAGTGGAGAAAATATTTATCATTTATTCCTCGCTACTGAAGCAAAATGTGTCTAAAAGAAATTGAGAATAAAAATACAGCCTGAAATTCAGTGCAGTACCATTTATTTTACCAGTTACACAGATGCCAAAAATACAAAAGAACAACTTTGGGAGTGTGCAGAATAAGTGAGTTTATAGTGGATGAAAAAACAGATGCTGACAACAAACAGCCTTGGATATAGGGGACTGGATAAACGGACTTCATTATAATCACATGTATACTGATTTGAAGAAAGTTCTGGGGATTAATATTGCTTTTGTAATACACTATAACATCATATTAAAAAAAACCCAACACTCAGAACTGAAAATGCCATTTGCCAGACAGATGTACTTTCATTTCAAAGTATTCCTATCAAACTCTATCAGAAAGCTTGAAAGGTTTAAAATGTGGCTCTTGTGAACAATTGGTATTGATATGACACCTTGATAGTATTTGAACGTGACACAAAAGTCGTAAAAGTATATAAGCAATTGTAAGGTGTAAAGTGATTTTTTCCCACCAAAGCTAGGCTTTAATGTGTTTCCAAATAAAACACAAGATTAAGTAATTTATTTTGTCATATGATTTATTTATGGGCTGAAACACTGTAAACAACAGATAAAAGATACAGACTCAGATGTCAAAGTAAAAGATGAAAATCATTACATTTTATTAGCAGAAGATATATAAAAATGCCAAAATGAACTGTAAAGAGAGGGAAAGTGTTATGCTCAGAGGTCCTGCAGCAGAGTTGCATTTGTTTTTCCCACCTCCCCTAAAGGGGAATAATAGCTCTGAATTTAATTAAAAATCTATTTTTTAAGATTAAAGTAATGAAAAAGTTAAAAGACTGGATCACAAAGAAGAGTAACTGTGAGGATCTCAGGGAATATGAACTGATGAACTCCCTTATATTTTATTTCCTCTCAACTATTTGTGGGAGGATCACTAGCGTTGCATAGGAATTGTTAGTCCTGGATAAAAGCAAGGATTTTATAAACCAATAAATTTTTCATTAGTTTTACATAAATTTTAGTAGCAATAGTTAATTCCAGTCAAATTATTTCAATCAGATGAGTTGCTGCTGAATGCAACATTATACATTATATTAACTGGGGCATTTAGAAACCTGGTTCCTAACTGTACTGCAGTGCTCGAGGCATTATTTCCCATACATTTTTTCCTAACATGTAAAATAAAAATAAAATAGAAGAGATAATGAGAATGAAACTAAAAAGGAATTTCAGAAACTCCTAACCACTGAGAAAATCGGAAAACCCAAACTGACTATTTAGACACTTGTAAGGTTTTTTAGTATATTTATGTGCCTAAAGTTTTCTTGGTCCTCTTAGAAGTAAGTCAAAAGTGTTATGAAGTAATTTCTCATGTTTCAACTTCATCTATCCTTTTTCTCAGGCCACATACTGACACTCCAAGAAAAGACTGGAAGAAATAATCATGTTGCATTTGATCCCGACGATTTCTGAACCTGGACTTGGGGAAGGCAAAGTGATACGTCCCTGCAAGTATGTTCACAGCACACATGAACATCTCAGACAAGCTCAGGTGGGGAAAGACAATTTCTCAGATCATTCAGAACCATTTAAGGCTTGGAGGTCAAGACCAACCTCTTCTTCATCTAGATATCTGCTGACAGATCATGGGACTAAGCATAACACATTCTCATGCAAAGCAGACACAGCATCTAGTCACAGTTAAGCTAAAGGTTTTCAGGGCAGCTTCATCTGGAGCATATTCTGAAAGTGCAATTCAAAGGTGACAAAAGTTTGGGAAACCATGGCTGGAGGCATTTATGAAAGAACCACTACCACGCTTCTTTCTTGCAAAGTGCAATTGATTGTAAGCATCCACTTTTACTTGGCCATCCACACTACTTGGCCAGCCTGAAAGAGGTGAGGATGAGGTCATGAGAAAAGAATCAGTATTAATCTTCAAAGAATAGCTTCATTTCAGGGGGTGCATTCCAATATTTACAGGTTAATGCTGGTTGACTCTAACCAGAATTATATACTCTTTATTATAATTTTGATAATACTCATGCATTAACCTTCCCGTTTCCCATTTTGCCTCAGTCAAAATCATGGAATGGCACCCAAAGGCCTGTACATAGAGCTTTCCAGTGCCAAATAAACCAAGCATATCTTTTTATGCTGTATGGTTTATAATTTTCTTGATCCTGACTTCAATAGAAATGCTGTGTGTGGAAGGACGACAAGATTGGGCCCTCAGGCAAGAGCTCTGTAGAATAATGTGTAGGAATGTTATTGTTGGAATTTTAAGTAACATCATCTCCTAACTGGGCCAAACCCAGGCCATCTCTCTCATGCAAGTAATCAGTCAGACTACTCATATGAGTAAAGAAAAAAGCTATGAATCTATTATGGTTTACTTGAAAAGAGCTGCATCTTTTCGGGAGTCTTTCTCTGTTATCTACATACAGTTGTACTAATGCCATCTAGTTGGCAGGGGGGACGGTTTCCTAGCTCATTGATCCCATGATACAGATAAATGGATTGGTCTGATCCTCCATTTCTAGTGGATATTTTGCCGTGTTTAAAAATGGGCAGAAACTTTGCTACCTGTGTTCCAGCGAGGTTAAGCAAAAGTATGGTTCCATACTGCCAAACGTGGCAACTTGTAACGCTTGCTACCTGATGCTTAGCATACGTCACACTAGCTATTGCTCATTTTCATGAGTAATAAAATCGTTATTCATAAAATTCGACTTTATGTACCTACTCAGAGAATTTCAGCTTTGCCCTTTAAACACTACAGCTCGTAATAACTTGACCATTCTCACAGATACATTTTTAGCAGACTATTTGAAAACCTTATTAAAGTTCACAGTAACTCAGTGCAATTTTATGCAATTATGCAACATGTTTTGGACACGAAAGGAACACTCTGTTACCATTCCTTGTACATGGAGTACTTTTTATTGATAACTTGATAAAATGTAGTGTCTTCTACTAGCAAGCTTAATGGAGTGAGGTGGGGAAGGAGACAGAAGGATAAAAATAACAATGAGAACACAAAGCTGTAATAAATTCTTAATCTTTATTGCTTGATGTACCCTGAGAAGCTTGGAATTACAAGTCTTTTCCCTATGAATTTCGTCCTCTGTTTGCCAAACATTTTAATTTGTTGTTTTTCTAGCATGGAAGAAGCCAGCATGGTTTTGCCTTTTCCTTGCATTTCTGTCGGTGTGTTAAATTCATACTATTATATTTGTAAAGGTGTCAGCAGCAATGTGCACAGCTCTGGAAACACAGTTGCATACTAGAAAATTGCCATGTAGTCCACCTATTGCTTTTCCTTTGTATAAAAGGCATGTTGCTTGTTAATTACACACCACAGTACATAGAACAGAGGGAAGTCAGGCAGGCAAAGAACACACTGAGCCATATTGTCCCCCGCAGTGTGAAGAGAATGAAAAGATGCACCAAAAATCTCTTCTCAAATAGAGCAGTGCAAAAAGCACCCAATATCCCCATCACCTGTAGGTGAGTTTGTTCTGCGAACAGAAATCAATTGGTGTTGCAGTGAGCGAGGAAGCTTCAGTAATGAAAGGGCAGCATTTATCTCCGTGCAGTAAAAGCATCTGACCTTGCATCTTCTGGACACCTAGTATGCAGCCAACTGCATATGACCATATTTTGTGAAGGGACAAACTCTGTTCACCAGATTTGCTGTTTTACTGAGCTACATCTCAGAGCGGGGGAAAACTCTCGCTTACAACTCAGGAAGCCAAAACAGGCAGACTGTGGCTCAGCGCTGTAGATCACCCAGTTAACTCTGTGTGACCACTTGACCACAACACAGCAAATGGATGTAGAATGAGGCGTTTGTTATGCTAAGCAAACGAGGCAGCACATACTCAAACACGGTCAACACACACAACTGAAAAAAAGTCATGTTAATGGTTAAATGGGTAAAGAGATGCTGCCTGCAGAGGTAAGGCTTGTGGGCAGCTGGCGTAAACATTGACTGCAGTGGCCTTCAACAAACATGGGCAACCTGCACCAGCAAATTAGCTTTCCCCTCTCTCTCTCCACTCGGTGAACTCAAGGCATTCCAATAGATGTTATGATTTTTTAGGTGTCGTTCTACCTCCCATGCAGTTTAATCGCAAGTTTTAAACAAATTGCAGAGGGAAACATTTTGAGTATAAAAAAAGTAAAATGCAGACTTGCTGTACAAGCCACAAAACCATGAAAAGATTTTTTAATATGACCATCAGAGACAATAGCTAAGAAAAAGAAAGCATATACATAAGAGACGTATTACCGATTATGAGAACAGTAAATCACAGACACAGTGCACCAGCACTTAACAACTGAAGACAGAATATGGAATAGTGCCTAGCCACAAAGAGACAACCTCAAATAAATGTACTTTTAAGTATGGAACAATCTACCCTATATATGCTGTGCTCACGAAAGGGTAGTCACCCTGCACTACTATCAAAAACGGTTGTGTTTTCAGGTGCAGTAATGACAGTGAGCATTTTATTGCCACCTCTGTCACTGTTCATTCACTTTATTTTTTATGCATATTATTACTTTACATTGATTCCAGACAGAAGAGAAAACAAAAGGGCCATGGCTTTAAAAACTTCCTTACAAGAGGCTGTACCTAGCTTTCCTCACAGAGGGCCCGATCCAGATCCACCAAAGTCAGTAAGATGCTTTCCAGTCCTTTAATGTGACTTTGTCCAAAACAAACACATATTGCTGCTCAACTGACGCAAGCACCTGATAGCAATTTCATGGCAATTTTCTTTATCTTGTATTTTTGTACTCCATCTTATTTTGACTCTTGCCAACATAAAGCTTTCCTGTTCTACAAGCAGAGCTCTTAGGCAGCATGTAATAATACAGCTGAATAATACAACTGCAGAAGCTGATAGCAGTTTATTAATTTGTGCAGAGTTTAGTTTCCTTTAACTCATGACGATGTGGGTGTATTTTCTAAATTCCTATATGCATTATAGTCTGGATGGAAACTCCTGAGACAGGAGCCTTAAATACTGTACAAAGCACAAAAGGGCTAGAAGCCTTACCAGATCACAAAGCAGCCCTACATACCTCTGCACCACTACAGCCAACATACCCATACAGGCTCCCTTCCTTCTCTATCAATGATGGCTACTGCAAAGGGAGGATGACACTAACAGGGAACATCAGTTTTTCAATGGATGATACAACAGAAGGTGCCAATTGTAAACTGGTATGAATACTTACGCCAAGAAATCTATCTGTATAGATAAATGCAGTTCAGGATTTATCCCAGAAATTTCAAAACAATCTCCAAGAAACAGGCAGCTCTCTATGGAAAAACACTTGCGCCATACTGTTATAAATAACTGTTGCCTTCCAGGCAAAAGGACACTGTTGAAAGGCAGTAACCACCATAGCAAGAAAAAAAACCCAAAAACCAACCCAACCCAAAAGACAAAAAAAGCTTGAAACATATTGGGAAAGCTTCCTTTTCAGTTGCTCTGAGAAACATCACGTTCAATCAAACCAACAACAGTGAAAGAAGTGCTTTTTTTTTCAAATTAACGTTTACGGTAAGTCATTTTGTCAGACTGATAGCCTTTTAACTGATGTTTATTTTTCCACCAGATTACACAGGACAGGCTGATTAAAATAAACACTTTGTTAGTTTACCTTTAAATGTGAAACTTAAATCAGAATGACCAAGTCCTATATTACTAAGCAGTCTTTTGAATGAAAAATGCCTTACTCCTAAGAGTGGTTATATTTCTATCATACACAGCTTATTTGTCCACGTTCATCTCGCACTGCTTTGATATTTGTAATAATCTGAGTACTTATTACAAACCTAATTGTGCCATCAAAAGAATAAGAGAACAAAGTGACTATACTAATAATTCAAACAGCAAAACTGTTTGGTAAAAATACCAAATAAAATGAGAAAATACAATATAGTTTACATTTTGCCTTAGCTAAATTTCACAAAGGAGCTCTACACAGAGAGAAAAGCATCTTACTCACCTACAATTGATTATAAGTGGCACTAATTGCATAAATTTATTTCATACAACAATGGGGTGGATTCTCATTTCATCTCTTTAAAATATATATAAACGAGCAAGCACAAAATTTCTTTTAAAAGCATGAGAGTAAATTCCATTATCAATATCCTTCATTTGGAGATACAGTGAAGAACTCCAACTATCTGAGGAGCTTGCTGTCATCATAAGACTAGGCTGTGTGACTACAGTGTACATTCAGAAATTCTTTACTTCTGGAGGAGCTCTGCTGCTTGCATTTCAATATAAAAAAGGTGACAGAATTTTCCCATCAGTTTGCCCTACGCACATGTAATAGAACATCAGCAAGGAAAATTACTTAAGTTCAGCTGAAAGTTGAATGGAAGGTGGATACTCCCTAGTTAAAAAAATAAAGGAAATAAATGATTGTAAGACTCAAATTTACAAACATGAAGATAAGCAGCTTTATTTTCTGAACCTGTGAGTAGCTCTACTGACCCCAATGAAGTAAGTTCAGACTCCTTTTCTGTGGAAATCAGTCTTATATAAGACAAGGCATTTTTTGCAGAGACAAAAACCTGTTTGGGAGTAAATTGAGAATTAAAGTGCATGGATTCCTTTTATATGATCATATACCAGTGAAATAATAGAGATAATTCAAAGAGAGGAGAATAAAAATGGTTTGCATTGGAGATTCAATACTCTATTACTTAAGGATAAAGAATTTCTAATAGCCATTAAAACGAAAATCAAGGAATATATAAATTTTAATTTGGTCTCTGCTTCATATCGTAGTGTACTGAAGGCTTTCAAAGTGACTTTTAGAAGCTGGATTTTAGGTGTATGTCATGAAATTAGGAAATGCCAAAGGCAAGAAAAATTGGAGCTATTAGCAAAGCTAACAATAAAAAATTAGAACATCAAAAATCCCATAGTAAAAAGCTTATGTAGAATTGCTACAGATTAAGGCACTATTGAATAATATTGCTGTTAAAGAAGCCAATTATTTTTATAGAGCAAATAAATTTTTCTATGATAATTCATATAAAACTGGTAAATGGTTAACTGCCTTACTAAAAGGGGAAGAGAAATCTCAACATAACAGCAATTTATACAAAACAAGGGATGATAATGAACAAGAAGAATTAGGTACGCGATATCTCCAGGGCACATTATGAGACTACATAAATCTGAAACTTCTCAAGATGATATCCAAATTTTGGGACTGAAAATTAAAAACTTGAGTCTTATCTATCTTTTCCTTACCAGTGGAATAAAGAGGTTGGCTATCATCCAAAAGACACTGGGAACAGTCAGACCTCAGTAACACCAGGCAAAGATGGCTGTCCATCAGATTTTTTTAATGCTGTATTTAAAACACTTGGCCTCTTCATGCCACAGACCTTTACATTTTCTTTTGAATGGAGCTAAATAGTCCCTATTACATTACTGAAATCATTCCTATTTTGAAATGGAAGAAAAGGTCTTTGTGATTGTTCAGCTGTCAGCCTTTTTTCCTCATTTGTGACAATACCAAAATGTTTAGTCAGCAGAAAAAGCAAGGTAGTGAGAAAATACTCATGGAGATTGGACGGGTTCCATAAAAAAAGACTCCTACCATAGAACACAAACAAGGTATTTAACATTACTACTAGCTGTGCCCAAAATATTTTCTTCTCCCATAACCGGTAGCTGCAGTAGCTACTGAAAGGCTGTATAAGCAGCATCATTGGCAGGGCTGTATACATTTGTTTGAAATAGTGTCTGAAAAAGGTAGCTCTTGAGAGAGAAAGCTCTCATTGAATTCAGTCTTCAAACTCAACCTTTGTTTCAAAGAAACATTTATTAGATGGGATACCCTCCTCAGAGCTCTCCCAAAGAACGTGTCCTCATTCATGAGTAAAACCACCTCCAGCTGAACTTAGTAGCTGAACCTACAGCGACCTCAGTAAGTGAAGATTCAGTTTTATTCATGTCTTCTTTGCCTGATATCACAGGCAAAGACTGTTAGTCCAACAAAGACTACCTGCATTTGGTTATTTTCATATTGTCCCCAGTTACTCACTTCGTTTTGCTAGAAAGAACAGACTTGGTGAGGCAGTTGTTCTTCCGTTTAGCATTTGCTATTCAGGAACAGTGTGACAATGCAAGAACATGGATGTTCAGGTGTCTTCCTTTTAACTCACCTACCTCTCCCTGATGCTACTTGAAGAAGCTTTGTTTCATCCCGTATGAAGATTTATGCTGAGGAGAACAGGACACTTGGTCTCTGCACGACACTTGGTCTCACACGCAACTCCAACTGACCCATGTTCTTCTGCTCAGGATGAAATTGATAGTCAAGGAGAATCAAGCACATTGTATGAAGTTTAAAACCTTCTAGTTCTTTCTTTCTCTTGTTTTCATTTTCCTTTGAAGTAACATGAAAAAAACTTGGGAAGTCAAAAGCAATAGTGTTCAAGATTAGGATAGGAACTTACATTGTCTGGAGATGGGTCATAACTAAAAGGGATATATTTACACTTGTCTAGCTAAAAAGAAGTCCTTTGTGTGGTGTCTTTGAACTATCTGACCTCGGTTGCTAATGTTACAGATTGACACTTGCATTTTTTGCAAGAGAAACTCATTGTCCTCTCCAAGGTTTTTGTGTAGACTTGGTTAAGATAGGGAAAGGAATTACAAAAGGTCATGGAAGACATTACCAATTCTTTACACAGGTATCATTCCCCCTCAAGAAAACTTGCCCTTTGATGGGAGAATGGCTTTTGTTTTACAACTCTTGGGGCAGGGATGGTTGCATCTCATTGGTGTGCTGGCCCAATAGTAGATACCCTCAAGCTTTATGATTATTTAGCACCACAGGGACTATTAACTGCTGGTAAGACTGCAGTTTGACTTATTGGATTTCAATAACAGTTGCAGACTTGGCCTTTAATCTAATTTCCAGTGTGCTGTTTTATTTCTGCCTCATCCAGCATGGTGTCAGCAATGCAGGATCAGGCCCTTCAAATTTGCTTACTGACTGCTAATAAAACTCAATGCAGAAATCATGGTTTGAAGTCAGTATTTAACAAAGGACACAGCAAGAGTTTTCCTACTGAGACATTTTTAAAATGTTTAATAGTTTGACTTCTTGTGATCTCAAGAATATTTTCATTTTAAATGGGTTCAATGAATTAGTGCATTTCAGAAAGGAATAGCAGAGCAAAAAATAGACTTGTGTTCTTTGTGCTTTTATAACAAAATAAACATATTAGAAAATTTTTTTGTAAAGAAAAGCATGTGTGTGTGCTCAAGGGATCTGTTTCATTTGCTCAGGCATCTTTTTATAGTACAAATTTATGATCCCTACCATTTGGAAGATTTTGTGACGATGGGCCAAGTGACAGCCAATGCTACATGAATCAAGAGACTAGCTACCTCAAAACTGAGAAAAGAATGTGGTTTTTTACAAGGACTCTACACACAAAAACTTCGTCATGAAAGAATCTTGCCATACTGAAGCTCTCCAGGGAAGGAGGAATCTACACCACACTGGGATTTTGGTCAGAGGGAAGGGAAGGAAAAGGATTAAAGGAAAGTAAAAACAAACTGTTTGAAAGAGAAGGTGTGTCCTTCGTATGCCTTAGCTGACTTCAGATTTTAGAGGAAACAATGGCAGTGGAAAATCATTTTCCTTTTCCCAGTCCCTGCTGAGACTAAATAGAAAATTGGAGGACTGGTTTGGGTCTGTCCTCATAAATACTGATCAAAATCCTAGCTTAATAAACTCTTGAGATAAAATATACCATTGCTAAAGTTTCAGCACTCTTCTTGTTCAGACATGGTGCTAGAGATCAGTGTTCCTGTCTCTGAAATTACAGAGATCCCCTAGCAAACTCGTAGAAATAATTCACTTTCCTAGAATTTTGAAGAAGATTAACAGAAGCCATCTGCCTTTCCTTTTCTATTCTTCACTGCAGATCTTTGCAAGTCTTCAGACATTCATCCTTGTAAAGAGTGAATAAAGAGAAACAACAAAAAATAAGTTGTATTTAGAATTCTAGATCTTCTTGAAGAGCTCTATATAGTTCAGATTTGGGAAAAGAAACTGGCTTTTTAATTCAGATATCAAATTCGATGGTGGACAGCCTGACCCTTTGTAAGAGATTTAAAGAAGTTTGGAAGGTAATTTCTGCATGTATGAACGTTTAGAGAGATTTTTCATTTCTTTAACACCTTCTGCAAGATGCCCAGAGAAAACAAACTTTTCTACTACTCGTAGAACACATTACAAACATCCAAAGAAGAGAGATGTGCAATTTCATAGAACCATAGAATAACTTAGGTTGGAAGGGACCTCTGGGGGCTGTCTTGTCCAGCCACCTACTCAAACGGGTCTAAGTAGATCAAGTTGCTCATGGCCATGCCCAGCTCAGTCTTGAATACTTCAAAGAATGGAGATCCTCTTTGAGCAACCTCTTCCAGTATTTGACCAATATAATAGTAAAAAAAAAAAAATTCTTAATCTCTAATGGGAATTTCCCATGCTCCAACTTGTGCTTGTTGCCTCCCTTCCTATTGTTGTGCAACTCCAAGCAGAGTTTGTTTCTGTCTTCTCTGTATCCTCTGATCAGGTCATTATAGACAGCACTAAGGTCTCCCCTTCTCTTTTTAAGGCTGAACAGGCCCAGCTCTCTCAGCCTCTCCTTGTCCATCGTGTTCTCCAAGACCCCTGACGAGCATGGTGGCCTCCACTGGACTGCCTCCAGCATGTCAATGCTTTTCCTGTACTAGGGAGCCCAAAACTAGACACACTACTCCAGATGCAGTTTCACAAGTGCTGAAAAAAATATAAGTAAGTGGTGGTGGTAAGAAGATCACAGGAGCCTGTATCAAAGGCTTTGCTAAAGTCAAAGCATACAACATCCATTGCCATTCCTTTGTCCCCAGTTCCAGTCTCCTTGTCGTAGGAAGCAATTTATACTACTCTGAAATTGTTACAATTCAAAGCCAAGCCAAAAAAAGTCTAACCAGTTTATATTCTCCATTTTATTCCTTGTGGCCTGCCCCCCTATGTGTAGATAAAAGCCCTTACATTTTCTCTGTAGTTTCACTCCTACATGAACTTACCAACATATCACTTATACCCCCACTTAATACCAACAGAAAAAATGAAAAGCTGTTCAAAAAGGGCAGAAGTATAGAGACGAATAATGGTAGTTGTCTTTAGTTGTCTTCATGCTGGCAAAGTGAATTTTTTCCACTGTCTTCTGCTGACCCACTCAAATGCTACAAAAGTTTATTCGGAGAGGAATAGGGCCAGTTGCCTCGGTTCACTCAAAGGGGAAAGACGAATTACAGAGAGAACAGAAATAAGACAATCTTCCCCTGGCAGCACTGCATAAAGTGTTCTAGAGGAAACAGTTGCTTCATCCCTTCCCAATCTCTCACCGGTTATTACACTAAAATGCACCCCAGACAATCACTATCATAATGAGGTTAACGGATATGATAAATTCAGCAGAAGCGTTGTTTTTGATTGACTTTGTGGCTGTGAACTCCTAAATTCATCCTTCCCGCACTTTACTCCATGACTGACAAATATTTTTTAGGGCTAATCTGAATATTCGTTGACACATTTAAAGCTTTTGTGAAATCCTTGAATGAGAATTGTGGCAATAAAAAGTAATATTATTTTGAAAACACCTTAGAGAGGGAGTTCCTTCTTTTTCTAGGACACCCCTCTGGTGAAGAGGCATGCTGCTACATCAGATCACCAGAGAAGAAAAGATAGTGCTCGAGCACAGAGGATCCTGTGTACGTTTTGCAGAGCCAGAGGGCAATTACTCTGCTGTTGTCTGGCCCACACAAACACCATACCAGGAAAAAAGAAAATCTAAACCACATTTTTAATGCTGCAAGATGGAAAAAGAGTGCCATAAACAATTGGCACTATTCAGTGTATGATATTTCACTCATTTCAAATTGTCAGTGTCCCTTTTAAGAGCCATAAAAATCTTAACAGTTGTGCTGCTGTAGGGCTTACACTTAATTGTTGTAAAAAACAAGTGGGAGTCAGTGTAATGAAAGAGGCGCTCTTGCCCTCAAATTCCTTTAGGCACTAAATTAGAGTTCTCCAAAATAGGGCATGGATCAGAACTACCGTTTTCTGCTTACCAGGGGAACAGTCATTTTCAGCATAAGCAAAAGCCAATGGGTGTTTTTTCACCTGTACATGGGGATATTCTTCTATTAAATAAATTCTGGAAATAGAAAAATCAAAGTGAAAATGAACACTCTCTTTTACTTTTTTTTCTGTACCCTTGCTCCTAACTTCCACCTGTACTCTGCCTGCACACTAGCAACAGTGTGCACAGCCAGTTATTCTGATCAATGTAAGCTGAAGGAATCTTCTGCATCAAGAACTGAACAGCTGGAAACATTCTTAATTATGTTCTAGGCTAGTGAAAGGACAGTATAAAATAATTATTGGCACAGCACATTAGTGTTTAAGAACAACAGCTTTAAGACTTGGGGCTATTTTTAGAAAAAAATAGCATAAAGTTATACGTGGAAAGGGACTGAGGAAAAAAGCTAACTGCAGAGGAAGAAAAATTACTGAGGCAGCTGGACAGCAGAACAAGATTAAAAAAGCTGTCTGAGGTAAAGTTACTTGAACTTTCAATTTGCTACTCTTCCGTTCTCAGTTTTTAGAATGGGCAGGCGCTCTACCCTGACTCTCTCTCACCTGTCCTGCCTTCAGTGTGGTTGCCTGCCTTCCCCCTCTTCTTGCTTTGCTTCTTTCTTCACTTCACTAGCTTTAGTCCCTTCCCTTTATCAAGTGTCAGCAGCTAGAGAGAAGACCTGTCACGCCGCAGAGGAAGGCCATGCTCAGAAAGGGCCGTGCTGCTCTGTGGGGAGCGGGGGCAGCAGGGGGAAGCCTATCAGAACCGCATTGTCCCTGTCACTTTCAAACTGGTTTGCAATATTTTTAAATAAAGGGGCAAGGGAGAGAATTCTTAAAAATTGCCCTTTCAGTGAGGATCACTGGTTACCAAGCACTAAGCACATATTACTATAAGGGGTAAAGGCTCTTTTAATCATAGGCACTTTTTTATTTCATGGAAGTATGGCTATGACATTAGCCTCATGCATGTATATCCAACCAAGGCTGGAAAGCAGTCAGGATGCGCAGGCACTTTCAGCAGTGTAACTAAAGACAGTATTAGTCTCATACTAAGTTTCAAGTTTTAAATATCAAAATTGAATTGCACATCTTAAATACAAAAGGACTAACCTTTTTCAACAATATTTTTATTTAAAGAATTGTCACTTTCAGCAGAGGAAAAGGTTTTGCTTAAACTAAAAAAAAAACCCAAACAGAATTTTTCCCAAACTTATCATTTCTAAGTAAAGATAGGACCATCTGCCCACTTATAGCAGCTGGGTGTCTGGCCACGAATGTTTGATATTTCATGCCAAATTGAGTAGTTATCAATAGTTTTCTATTTATTTATTATTTATTTACAAAAAAAAAAATCAATTTGCAGTCAGTATCCCACATTTTTCCCTTGTTACATTTTTAATGCACCGGAAGAGTCTGGTTGCTGTGCTGGCCCCCAATTCGAAGCCTAATGAAGTCCCACCACTTCCAGTGGAACTTTAAGCAAATGCTACCCTGGGAATCAGACTGTAGTTTTCAAAAGAACACAAATGTTCATTTATCAAAATAATAATATCAACTGCTATTTGAGTGCTTTATTTATATATCATATTTAAGTGGCTAATCAGAAGTAATAGCTTATTATTAAATACAAATGGTTTCTTATTTACATAAATAAGGCTTATCTTACTTCTCTTGCCAGTTTTGGCTTCCTTGCTAGCCATCACAGACTGCATTGGCAACCCCAGTACCTTCACTGGTCTTGCCAGCTTAAGTGGAAATAAATCTGATCTTTATTTTTGAATTGCAGTTTAATATTGCTGAAGTACACAAGATTGATTTGAAAATTTGGTTTTTATTCAGATTTTTTCTCAGACCAGCCTCTCCTACACAGCTTTGAGTTTCACAGCTTAGTTCCATTGTCATGTTCACTGATTGCAATTTGATCTCATTGCTGCTGTTCCTCGGCACATTGGTGGTACACAGTCACTGGAATTGTAAAAATTAAAGATTTCATCCCTTGCCAATGCAGAATTGCTATTTATTTAGTTTGGGGTCTATTTTAATTTTGACTCATTTGGGGACTTTATTCAATACACTAAGGGTTTGCTTAAACAGGGACACTCAGGAAAGTTAATCCAAAGTAATTAAAACAGTGAATTTAAAGTGGATTAGTTAAACCACATTAAACCCCAGTGTGGACTGGGGTTTAATGTGGTTTAACTAATCCACTTTAAATTCATACCTTTAGTTAATTTGGATTAATTTTCCTGAGTGTCTCTGTTTAGACAAGCCCTAAAGCCCCAATCCTGTAAACAATTTATGCACACGAGTATTTGTATGTGATGCACTTAATTAGCCTCGACTCAGGAAAGCACTTAAGCTCTGCTGAAATCAATGGAACTTAAGTGTCAGTGGATGGTTTTGCCTGAATTGAGACCAAAGGCACCACATGCAAAAATGTTGCCCTGGACACTCATATTCACAGGAATCACTGTGTATTTTTGGATACTCTTAGAAGGAACTTTTTCTGATACGCAGTTTATTTTCTTTTTGCCCTTCTGCATTAAATCTTTGTATAGCCTTGCTCTGCTCTAACCAGTTTCTCCATCTCTCTGGGCACTGATCTAACAGGTATGTGGTACATCAGATTATGCTGATACGACTCTCTGCTGATGCACTGTGTGTTTCAAGATCAGGAGGTTGGTTGCTTTACACCTTTCAGAGGAAGTCTCACCTACGGCAAATTTTAGTTGAGCTAGTCTGGAGTACATGGTTCTTTTTATTCTTTCCTCTTGCTCACTCCACTTTGCTTGATTCCTTTAAAAATTTTCAGAATGCACTAAGTAGTGCCCTTTGTCAAACTTCCGTGATGAATTTCATAATTTCGAACATAACTGTAAGGATGTCAAGCTATGTATTTTACTATGAAAGCATGAGATATTTGGTTTTCTACTGGAAGAAGACACCGTATTTTTGGTTAGGTATTTGGGAAGTGTAAATAATAACAGGAGAATTACACTGAATCCTATCAATCAACATACAGGTTCACTGAGAGCTTACCTAAACTCCACTAAAACAAAGAGTTTTAAAATTATTTAAGACCCATTTCAGTTAAAGTGTGAATGTCTATGGCCAAGCCATATTATAATTCAGAATCAAAACTTGTTTTTTACTTTTTTCCACAAGAAGGCTTAGATGGAGAATGAAAAGGACAGAACAAAACTTGCAATTAATTTTTTTCTTATGATTGGTAAATATTTTAAAATAATGTACAAAAGCAGAACTTGAGAGCGAGTAAGTGAATATTTACAATGGAAACTGCAAGCTGACAATGGTGTCAGACTCTACTGGAAGAAAATTCCTCAAGTTTAAAATCAATATAACTTTGTTCTTAATGCATGTGTATAGAATACAACTCATTATAGGGTCTAGAAATACTCTACAAGTATTTCTCAGTTTCTCTATGGGAATACAGTTGATACAGAAGCAGAGCTTCTTTTCACTCATGGGAGAAGCTGCAGTCATTAAAACTTTCCTGAGATCTTTTTCAGATTCCTGAGATTCCAAAATTTCCTGGATTATAGATCAAATATGAAATCCAAACAAGATACTGTTACAATTTAAAATACAACTAATGTGTGTATGTATATTTATATAAATATATTTGTATATGCACACAATCATACATGTGTATGCATTCAATAAAATACTTCATATATAAGTCGCATAAATATATATTAAAAATCTGTGGAAATTTTTATATTGTTTGCATGCATGAGTTAACTAAGCCAAAAAGTCAAAATTTTTTACTTTATATTTTATTAAACCGGCAAATCTATACCATACTCTTTCAAAATAGATTAAGTCCTGCTAACTAGTTCATATGCACGTAATAGCTTTACTCTGTAGCTGATAACCAAATTGGACATCCCCCCCTGCAAAGGACTGGAAACTAGAATGTATTTCTAGATACTTTACCAGGTGGGACCTGGAAGGAATCAATACAGAAAGTCAGTATTTTCCACTTTTCTTATTCTTATATTGGCTTCTACCATCACAGGTGTGCAAGCAATGTATGCATTTTTTGCTACAGATATGACTTGCATTTGAGATGTTAAGAACTTGTATAAAACTTAGCTAGATTACAGACTATTTAAATGAACAATGTAACTAATAATGTAACTAAATATAAACCAAGATTTTTCACAATTCCAATCCGCAGCCAAGTAAAACTTTAGAAATATTTCTAACCCTAAGAATATTTCAGTCAACACCTAATATAAGAAACATTATTTTCTTCACCTACACGAAGCTTACACACCTTTACTTGTGACTCTGCAGCAGGACATATTTTGAACATAAACTGAGACAGTCTAAGTAGTTTGTTCTTAACGCCCCATAATCTTGCAAATACAGAAATTAATAATACATGGAATTTACTTTTCCATTTATTGTTGTGTAAGTAAAAGGGATTCATCTCCTTACAATGTTTTAATTTTGGGGTGGAATCTCCATTCATGCTTAAATTGGCATTTTAAGTGTTACGATGAGCCTAACAATCGATTGCCAATGAAACAAGAACAAACTACTTTTGGCAGATCCTGCTGTTGTTTTTCCTGCTGGCTTTTTTTCTAGCTTTCATTTTCCACGGGAAAATTTTCATATTGAGAATACTGAGAGGGCCAAATCTTTTAAGACATCCCCTAAGTGCACACACAATTAGATATCCTATGCTCATATAATTACTCCAGTAGTTATTTAGACAACTCACAATCACCTGATTTGAGTACACAGTGGGAGTATGTGCCAAAGGCAGGTGCATTTTTTTTTTTTTTTAAACAGTAACACAAATCTACAGGTTTATAAAGAAAAGGTTCTGAAACTTTCAATAAAATTTGTACTTAGTGAATCCTGCCTGTACACTTGTATCTTCAACAATGTGCTATAATTCTTTACATTGCCATTTCATCTCCCAAGCACATGCTACATTTGCATGTGTTCTTACCTAAAATGCACTGTATTCCAAAAGCAGAAATTATGTATTTCCATGTATTTATAGTGGACAGGTCACTGTGATATATGCAAACAGACTGTAGATGGCTGTATGATTTCTAAATCAAATGCTGTGCCCTGTATTGAACAAAATTACCATTTCATCACTGAGCTGCTCGAAGTATTCAAAACACGGTATTACTAGACACGAATTATATGCCTGACTGCTTGGCTTTTTTTAATATCAAGACCTGCTCTAACACAAAGTAAATGTAAGGAGAGACAAACAGAAAATTATGATTTCAAACAGAAAATGAAACGATCTGTTTGAAATTAACAGATATATGGACATGCAAGGAAATTCTCATGTCTTCACTTTTTTTTGTCCTATGTCTTTTCTTTTAAATCTACCAATATTTAACTTTAAATGGCTCTTTCTACTTTAAACAATCTGTTGTAGCAAGAAATTTAAATGCATTGCTGTAAAACACTATCATCAGCAGGCTGGAACCTACTTTGGTCTCTCTTTTCTTAATCAAACATCTGGGAATCAAAAACATCTGTAGACTGGCATGGAGTTAAAGACTTCCTCTCTAAGTATCTTTGGCAAAACCACGTAGATGGGCTGATTATCTTGCCCTGAAATGGCCCAAAAAGCAAAAAAGTTCCTTTCTGGGAATCAGGGGAATTATAAGAAATGTCTTCAGAGATCAGATACAATACATTCATCATGTAATTATTACTAAACTTACTAAGTTTTATTCCTGTTTCACATTTCTAGGTGTATCTCAGATTGATCACCTTTCTTCCTATGTTGCCCTGAAGCATAATCGAATAGTAAACTGGTGCCAGTTTCAGGCTCATTTTTCCAAGACTCAGGTTCTATGGATGATGGAGTATGTCTCTGGTTTGTCTTTTCCATCTTGTACTGGAGTCCCCAAAGAAAAGCTTGGATACCTAGTGCAATATCAGGCATAATTAGAAATCATACAATTGTCACAAAGAGCAACCTAGTACACATAGCGCTTCACTTCATCTTCAAACGGCTGCATAAATATACACCTTGCAGTTCTTCTTGCAAGTAAAATGAACTCTCCAATACTAGGTGGTCCTCTGCGATAGTTCACATTCCTTCAGGATTTTTAACGAAGGGCCAATGCCAAGCAAATGGCAGATTTACCGGATTTCCCAAAACTTAAGAAAGCAGATCTTTTTGATCAAGCTGATCTCAAACGCATGCCAGCAATCCAAGCCTGCCTTGCAAATTTGTCTCAGGTGAACTGCCACCGGGTTGTAGAAAAACGCGCTTAGAGGATTTACTCCATTTCTTAGGAAGATAAGTGGCCCCGGGATGCTGCCATGCACCTCCGGCCCTCCCAAGGCTCCAGCCGGGGACTCGGCCGGGGGGGGGGGGGAGGCCGTTCAGCCCGGGCCCAGCAAACACAGCCTGGCCCAGTTCGTTTTTAACGCCACCACCTATCTCCTCCTTCCACGAGGGTTTCCCAAGCGGTTTGAACCCGGCCAGTCGCTTCCAGGCAGCAACGTTGTGCATTCACGTCAAATTACTCATTTTAAGCTGCTCCCCCCCCACCCACCCCCGCCTTGCGTGACTGGTAACTACACTCTGCGTACGCTTTGTGTAAATCAAGGCGCGTCGGGCTTCCTCAGAGGGTAAAAGGCCCCGAACAAACGGGAAACCTCCTGATCTCAAAAAAATCCCAGCGCCCTTTTGCTGTTGCCCGCCGGGGCTCCCGACGAACAGGCGGCAGCCGAGCTGCGCCACAGCCCGCGACGAAGAAACCCCGTCCCCGTCCCTTCTTCCCCTCCTCGCTGGCCCGAGCGGGCCGCGACCGCCCGGCTCGCGGGCACCCCCCAGCCCCGCGCCCGCCTCAACGGCGGCGGCGGCGGCGGGCGCAAGGAGCAGGCGCGGCGCCGCGGGCTGTGTGGGCAGCCGTGGCCTCACGGCGCGGCGGGCGCATGCGCGGACAGAGCGGAGCGGGGGCGGCGCCATCGCGCGTTCCCGCGTGCGGGCAGGGAGCCCTTCCCCTTCCCTTCCCCGGGCCTCCCCCGCCGCCTCCCCCTGCCCCGCGTCCCTCGCAGGGCGCCGGGCCGGCGCGGGGGTCTCTGTGCCGCGCAGGGAGGGAGGGAGAGAGGGAGGCGGGGAAGAAGGGAGGAAGGGAGGGAGGGGGGGAGAGAGAGAGAGAGAGAGAGGCTGAGCCAGATCTTCATGCCACTGCAGGCAGCAGCAGCAGCAGGTAAAACGAGCCCCAGAGCATCTGCTCCCCTTAACCCGCTTGCCCCCCTCCCCGCCGGCCGCCCTGCAGTCAAAGTGCGCCGTCCCCCGCCTCGGCTCCCGCCGAGGCCTTTCCCCGGCGGCGGCGCCTGGTCCCGCCGCCCCCGGCCGTCAGTGGGCAGCAGCGGGGCTGGCAGGGGCGGTGAGGCCTGCGCGCACCGGGCTGCTGCCGCCGCCGCCGCCGCCGCCGCTCCTCGGCCTCCTCACGCTCCTTGCCGCGGGGCTGCCCGCCGGAGCGGGCGGCGGCCCGGTGCTCGGCCTGGGGCGTGCTGAGGGCAGGTGCTCCCCGGCAGGGATCTTTGGAGCCAGAGCCTCGTTTCTGGGAGGTGAAAGCAGGGAGGGAGGAGGAGACAGATTTGTCATAAGGTTTCCCCCGCTGTTTTTTTTTTTTTATTGTTGTTGTTGGTGATTCTGGTGGCTCAAGAGGGAAGTTAAGGTTTTCATGATTTTTTTTTTTTTCCTCCAGGCCTTGAAAAGAGTTTTTAGAAGAAGATTGGTTTCCCTCCACTTTTCCTGCCCCAGAGCCTCTCTTCCTCCCTGTTCTCACCTATCTGACTCAGTCTGTGCTAGCTGTCCAGTTTATTGCCGTCAGTGGTAGATTTTTAATTGTCACACTTGTTTTTCTTTAGGATACAGTAGTTCAAGTGGTGTACAAGTCTGGATTTCAGTGCAAGGGCTGCAGTTAGCACATTTTAGCTGTTTGAGAGTTTTATACTCTTAGGTTGCTGTACTGTACCCATCAGTAGTTTAGTTTAGCTACATGTCCTATGGTATTACGCATCCTGGAGGCTTTATGGTCTGCTTTTAAAAAATAGTTGTTCCATCATATTGGCATAACATTGCTTTAGTGGTATATATGCGTGAAAGTGGTATATACGTGAAAGAATCATGTTCCAAAGTGTACTGGGATGGGACTCAGGAGACAAGAATACTCCTAGTTCTGCCACTCAGCTCCACAGTATCTATGCACCGCTTTGCTCTCAGTAATCCTGCTTAACTTCCCTTACAAAGCACTCTGAAACTTGGTTAAAAAGCACCACATAAGAGAAGTATTTATTTTCAGACCAATGAAACTTCATTAAAGTTGTTATTTGTCAGTTCTGCTACTTGCCACATACTAATTCAGCTATTTACTGATAATATCTCCTCTGTGAAAACTAAAGCTTCCAAAATGTATTCCAAATAAATGTGGGCTGATTGTTGGTATTGAAAATATTTTTAAGAATTTGAGGGTCGTGAAACATACAGTTAAATTAATCCTAGATCCCACCTCTCTCTGAATCATCATCCACTGTTACATTTGCAACTCGCAGGTTGAAATACTGTAAGATCTAAAACTGGGCAATAAGAAAAATACATTGTGGATGATAGTGATTTCTGGTTTTGAAACCACTCCTTTTTTTTTGTAAATGTAATAATTGTCTGAGTTAACAAAATTGTGAAGTACCAGTTGTCAGACTTCTTTTTTACTGACACACATGGCCCATGTATGGCCTAAATGCTGTTAACCTAAAATTCATACGCATATATATAATAGTGATTACTGGAGTTGTTACAATTAAGGTTGTGTTGTAATACATTCAGACTATCAGGTAAACACAGAATTAGACACAGCCTACTCCAAAGAAATTGTTGAGTTTTAAACTTTTTGTATATTTTGTTACTTGAAATTGGTAATTCTGCTGCTGAGCCAACAACAGGAGCTTACCCTTGTATGACCTGTGAACCTACGTAATGAACTTCAGTTCATACAAAGTATGAGACCATGAGCAGTTACTGTTTTTATGTATAAGTGCATACTGGGAAGGCGGTGCATTTTTTTCCCTCTAGATTTTATGATGGCTTTATAATTTAGATACTACAGATATGGTAAACTCGTATGAAAACTGAACATTTCAAAAGATATTAATGGCATCCTTTTCTTAGTGAGATGAAGACAAGAGTCTGTTCTCCAGCTTTGTGGATGGGAAGGCGACTAAATAAGGCTTGTACTAGCAGCTTTGTTTAACGATTAATTAAACTGATGAGATTCTTGCATGTTTCACTTCATTTCACCTTCTCAGAAATCTGAGGAAAGCCAGAAACTTGATTTTTTACAAATAGTTTTTCAGTTTTGGCTGCAATATTAGCAAAGCTCACTTGTCACACAGAAATGGTTCAGAGCTTTTCTCAATATACTGTGCCACCTGCGAGAGTGGCACTTACTTTGAGAAATGTAAGTGAAAACATTCCTCTCACGTTTTTCCTTCTTTGCATTACAGTGTTAGCTTTACTCAAACATTGTTCTTTTCTCTTTTGTTTGCCCTTGCGTCTTTTGGTACCTCGTATTAATGTGCAAGAAAAATGTGATTTGGTGGAAATGTGTTATACATTCTCTGCCTGCCTATGATTTACGCTAATGTAGAGATCATCTTTGCTATCTCTGGGTTGTTGTTGTTATAACTTCATTTTTCACTGGAGAAGGGCTGTGCAAAGGGCTGTTTTACACTTTGCCCTGAAAAGAAATCTGTTGATGAAGTCTTAGAAAGTTTACTTTGTGCTCCATCCTTAGGAGTTTTATCTTAAACTGTTAGGTATGCTACTGTAATTGACAACAGCTGTTGCTGAGAATTGTGGAGGATAGACAGTTTCTAAGATAATCAGTTCCTAGTCCATTTGAGGCTTTGTTGATTAGCACGTGTAAGAGCATTTTGGATCAGGAACCAGTGATGTCTGCAGAGTGCAAATGTGGTATGTTATCTAAACTGTTTGACTTTTAGACTCTACGCTGCTCTGTAGTAAATAAGCTATAGGTTTTGTGTGTTTTTTCTTCCGGCCCAAGAAAGTGCCCAAAGCAGTTCAGTCTGTAGTCTATAAAACTGCAGATCTTTGGCTGAGTTGTGCTCTCTGAGGAAGAGGGCTGTTAAACATGCTAGAACTAGTTGCCTGTGTTTGGTTGTTACATTAGTGGGGCTTACACTCTCTTTTTTTTGACCTCCAAAAGAAGGGGTATAGCTGTTACCATTTCCAGTTTTTAGGAAGGTTGCTGCTGTAGTCTGTGTTTTACTGAAGAATGTTTTTATCAGTTATCCAGATGTCAGGTTTTTTTTCTGATGTCTCAGCTTCTGTGATCAAATGCTTTTAAAAAAAAGGACTTGAAAATGATGCAGAGTTTGAGGTCCGTGTCATATTGGATAACATTATAATCTGATAATTCGTATTCTTTTTATTGATGTTGAATAGAAAAAAGCATGATTACTCTGAATCTTATGGGAATCTGTGTGTGACAGTCTTTGAGGAGAAATGGTTGACCATATTTATACTCCAAGAGTTGAGATCAGAAGTAAGAGTCAGGCTGGAGCAGTTAGTGAAACTGCATCCAGACCTTGGAGATGAACATTCAGCATTTAGCATATTTTGGATAAAGGCTGATGAATTACCAAACAGACTAGAAATGGGGTTTTTGCCTCTCTTAATGGTTAGATGTCGATTTCCCAAAAGCACTGAGTCATAACATGACCTGAAGTCTGGTTGGAAATCGTTTGAAAATAATGGGGAGAATCACATGTCACTGATGTTGAACTGAATGCAGCAGAAAAGAGACAGTATCATGGTATCCTGCGTCCTATTTAAAAAATCCCAACGTTTTCCTCCTGTACTATTTAATTTGAGGGGCTTTTTGTTCTGTTAATGGGCTGGCAAATTGTTATTATAGGTTTATTAAAGAACATTATTACCACACTACTAATTAGTCTAGTTGTGTGTATGTGAAAAGTTCATGTACTTGCTTAAGTTGACTTTCATTTAGTACTGCATCACGTTGTAGTGCATTAGAGTGGGGATCAAATCTATCTTAATACGTGAACATTTCACCTTAAATGTATTACAGCATCAGTTTTTGTCTCAATGGGTTGGTTTTCTGAACTTCTAGTTGGCTAAGCTTTTTTTTTTTTTTTTTTTTTTTTGAAGTGTATCGAGATACTGAGAATCTACCATTTACTTCTCTGGATGACTTGTTTCAGTGATTCATCTTTTCCACTATTTAAAAATAAGGCATGCAATTATTGTTTGAATACATTTGAATGCATCTGTCTTTCACTGGTTCTTGTTATCTCGTTTGAATTCTCTATCATATCAGACTGCCTTAAAACTTGATTTGTCCCTTTGACACTGTGTTTTCACTCCTCTGCATGGTGGCAGTCCCTAGCATTTAAAGACAGATACAGATTTTAAAATACATAGTTTTAAAAGAGCATCAACAGATCATAGATTTGCTGGGCTGACTACTCTAGGACTCTTGGATAAGTTTAACAAGTATGCTGATTTAAAATGTTTGTGTCACAATGTTTTTTAACATCTGATCTGGAACATCTGTTTAACGAATGAGTTGGAAAGAAAATCAATATAATGTGATACAATTATACCATTTTGAATCTTTCCAACTATAGAATGAAAGTATTTATTGACTATTTTTGATCTTTCCTTACGATTTTTAACACTTGTGCCACCTCTGTCTAGTCATGGGCCTCTGCTGTTGTTGAGGTGGTGTTTGTTACTGACACTATTGGCTGTGTCATATGTAGATGTTTCATGTCTCTCAGTTTCTACACTCCGTAACTCTAATTTATGTTGATGGTGATGCAGCCTCCCCTTTTCTACATTGTTGATCCTGCTTTTTTTTTTTCCTTACACTTTCTTCATCCTCTTTGTTAGCTGTAGAATTGCCTGACCATAGATAAAAGCCTTCTTGAGGAAGTTTCCATTTTCATGTTTTTCTGACTAAGATTTTTCTTCCCAATCAATTTTGTTCATAACTTTTCAGCTTCGGAAATTTTGAAATTTCAGGAATATGAGCATGTATGTGCATCGTAGGTTTACATAGATGTCAGTAATCCCTATCTGGCTATGTAATCTGATCATGATCAGTAATTCTTAGACTATCCCCGATTTCTAGTCCAGTGACTTAGTCGTTTTAGCTGTTGTAGTGGGATATATGATCATTTCTCTGTGTCAGTTGTGGTGAGTGCTGTTAGAAAACTGTTGCTAATGATTTTTAAAAACTGATCTTTTTACTCTTGGCTGCTTAAGATCCTGAGATACTAGGTTTCATTATTAAAGCCTTCAGTTTGATGTTTTTCTTTCAGCACATTACAAATATGGGCTTACAAAAAAAATCCTACTGTTCTCTAGTTTGAGCTGATGGTCTGTAACAGACCTCTACTGTCACCGCCTTCCGAGTGAGCTGTTTTATTTATCGCTTAGACCTACATCTAGTCAGTATCCTTTGGTTCCAAACTATCAGGTAATGAATGTCTGAACGATGTTTCCTGAAACCTGGATTGTGCCTGCTTGATAATAAGTGGTATTTTTATTTAATCTCTAACTTTGGGCTTTTGGCCTTTTCTTTTTCGTGTTGGGAAGAAGTATAGGTGTGTGATATGTATTGAGAATAGACTTGAATTTCGAGAAGGTGTGGAACTTGTTGAAAGTTTTAAAGAATCTTTCTAGAACTGTAGAAGTGCATTTTTGGCGTTTAGACTTCACTCTAATGTTAGTGAAAGAATTGTACCTGGCATCAGACGAATTGTCATCCGAGCCATTGTTTTGTCACTTACAGTGGCCGACAGCAGGTGTTCTAAAGGAAGTTACAAAAAAATTCCCAATTGTGGAATAATCGCTGTACTGTGGAGCTCCTCAAATTCTTGTCAGTTTATAAGAGTTTACGGTGCTGATCCTGAGTGTTCTTCCCCCTAGTATTTTTCTTGTTGATAAGTAATTTTATATAGGTGGGTGTTTTCATTATCCATGGAAATATGTAATCTTTTTACAAATTTTACAATGTTGTATTTATAATCTACCTTCCCACTGTCATGCTCAGCACTCTTTTCTGAATTTTTAAGAGTAGCTTAAAGCTCAGTAGTTACTTGAGCAGCGCTGATGATTATTTCTTATCTACTGTGCTTTAGATCTGTGAACAACAAATTTGATTTGTTGATGCCAGCATGCTGCCCATTTACTTATATTTTTTAACGTCATTAATCTCGCATGGTGTTGATGAATATGATTATATTCTGGATCCTGAGATTTTCCATTAACACTGGTGGATGTGACCAGTGATTCCTGCATCCTGTATGATGTGGATATACACGCTCTTTCCTTCAACCTTTTTTTTCCTCCTGTCATTGTTCACAGCAAGGCAAAATCTATATCTGGATGAAGATCTGTCTATATTTTATTGATTGAAGCTTGACATGTTGCAGAGTTGAAAACTGTTGATGTATTTTCTGATCTTCCCCAACAGATTCTCTTTCAGAATTAAGATTATTTTCTTAAACGGTGATTAGTTTTTCTATCATCTTTTCTTTTAAAGGGTTTGTCAGTGTTCCCACTGACCTTTCAGATGTAAGTCTGACCTCTTTTAAAAGTAGAGACTTTTAAGCTTGTAATGGTATGTTTCATGTTTATTTCATCATCATTCTCAGATCAGCATACTTGCTGCACTGTAAATCTGAATAAGAGGATCCAGTGTCAAGGTGGTACCTTGATTTCTTGCACCTTCTTGAGTAAACTTTATCTAGGAGCATTCATGATTAACATTTAGTAGTTTTGTAGAGCCTTTCATCTATAAATAAAAATAGCATTAATCATTTTCAGTGAGAGGGAAGTGACTTATTCAAGGCCAAACAACAACTTGAAGGGGAGGCTCCAGTTAGAACCCAGATTTTATAACATCCCATCACAGCTAATAAAGGAGCACACTGTAAAATATTTAATGAATCACACAATTTAAATGAGTTTGTTAAATGGGAGAAATGAGAAGTAATTTAAATATGTTAAATAGTAGACTAGGTAAAAGAAATTTGAGAAGTCGAGTGAAAGAGTAGATACAAGGAGAATAGTACTAATGCTTATGGGACAAATATAAGTAAACATATAGTATACTTCTCTTAATGTAAATCTAGGTTATTTGATAAATGTGCTGGTGAGGATAATGGGGTTATTAATTTCTTTAGTGAGAAGAGTGGCTCTCAGCTGATACTCATGCTTGTTTTGCATGTTCTGCTTCCTATAAAACTTATCTGTACTTTCAGAACGGTGGCTTGAACACCTGCAGCATATACAGCCTGTCATTTCTATTGGAACCACATATTTAAAAAAATATGTGGGACCCTTGCTTGTCTTTCAGTTATTCATGAGTCAATAGCATAGTGTTTCCTCCTTTAGGCCTGACTCATTTTTAATTTACAACATTTACATGTATGCCTATGGTGCTAATAAATATACACAGTTTGGGGAAAAGTTAATAAATTCAAATACATAATTGGGCAATTCTTTTATATATGTGTGTGTATTTTTTTGTAGACTGAAAACTGAACCTGGTGCTGCTTATGACGATACCTTTTAAAGTTTGTTATACTCCATGATCTTTATGTACAATGCACTAAGTAGTCAAGGCCAAAGATTTCACCCTCTTTGGTTTTCATTGTAGATTCACATTCATACATAAAGCTTATACTGGTTGTACCCTGCCGGTTTTACTGCTTCATGAAAATATGTAGCAGATAATACTGAAAAGATTCTTTTCTTTTGAAGTATGCAGAAATCTGGAGTCCTGTAAATTTAATTTTTGTGGCTGGATGAGAGAACAGTGGATTAGCGCAAGTAAAGTGCAACAAGCAGGAAGTTTCTGACTTCCTATAATCAGAGGAAACTTGTGTCCCAGTCAGTGGAAAGGTTTCTTCTGAACACATCAGTGGTACATGTTCATTGTGCACAAAAAACATTTAAAGTGTTCAATCAAAAGTCAGTGTCTTGAAAACTAAAAAAAAAGGAATAAAAAACCTAGCATTTTAGATTGATGGAGTGTGTGCGTTACAGTTAGGACTTGGATTTTTTTTTTTTCAAATGCGCTTTTCAAAGAAGGCAGTAAGTTAGAAGAAATGAGAATGTTTTATGAATGAAGGTAAACTTCACTGTTTTGTTTGTGAATTTACTTCACAATTTTCTGGGGAAGTACTTACATAAACATGAAATGCCCTTTTAAATTTTATGTTGGTACTTTGTTTATTACTTTACATAAGTTCATTTTGGGCAGTTAGTTCTACTTTGAAATTAAGAATTTGTTCCTATATAGCATTTATGAAAAAATCCAACAAACTGAATTACCTTTTTCCCTACTCTGGCTATGTGGAAGGCAGTATAAATATTTTACACTTGGAACTTTAGTGTCCCTTTTTCACAAGGATCCCTTCTGTAGGCTGGGTGGATTTCACCCAGTAGAAAGCTACTTTGGTTCTTGGATTTGTGCAGTGGTCCCAACTTTTATTATACTGCCCATGAGTCTTGATTTGAAGATTGCTTGATTCAGGTGCAAGATGACAGTTGAGTCTCAACTGCAAGTCAGGGAATTGGAAAGAGATTTAAGGATAGACAGAATGACATAAGTATAGACCAGGATATACCTTCTCCATTTCTAGCTAATTACCAACTCTTTGTGGCCCCTTTCATACTACAAGTTTTTCAGAACTGTATACGGACCCGAGCGGTTTGCTGGTTGCTTTTGTTTCCCGCCTTTGATCACTGAAGTTGTTTGTTGATTTGACACACCTTCTAGATGAAATGTCAAACTTCAGTTTGCAGAGATGGAAATGCTGCCCAGTCTTTTGTCTCTTAAGACTTTTGTCTTGAGCCTTAAGTACGTTCTTAGGGTAAAGTGAGAGGAATTCTGTACCTGAGAAGAAATGAAAACATATATTGGACAGATACAAGTTAATATTAATTTTTAATAACCATATCTGATGGTGATGTCAGACATATACTTGGTGCAGTCATGCCGCATTTACCCGCAAATGCAGAACCCATTTATCGCAAGGTTCAGTCCTTACGAAACTGAATGGGGAGGAGCAAAGGACAGTAGCAGCTGCTGTCACTGGACATAGCTCCACTTTGATGTTGTGCACGACTGGGATGGATTGAGGTACACATTCAGAATGAACAAGTGGCACTATCAGCGTTTGCAAATCCAACTGAGATGCTGTGTTACTTTAATAGCACTCCTGTGCACTCTACAGCCTCAGTGGTTGGAGAAGGTCCTAATTTGTTTTTAGTATGTTATACATTTTTGTTCTGATCTTTAGGGATTTTGGATGAACTGTCAAAGTTCTTGTCTATTAGAAGAAAAATATGTATTCTACCTATAAGTCAGTAGTCAAAACTGACATATGCCAGGAATTGGAGCATGCTGTTGCTGTTTCAGAGCTGTTGGGTGAGACTAGATTTTTACATTAATTTACAGTAATAGTGTATGATCAGTCATGGTTATAATTTCCACTGTGAGTAATTTTATCTGAGAAGAGGGCAAATGTGGGCTGAGTGAACATCATTTTACTCCTTGTAACAGCTTACCCAGATTGGGATAAAAGTATGTTGATAGACTCATGCTATAATTTTTGTAGGTTGACTGGAGTGCTTCATTTTCTAGAGCTGCTGTTGTTTATCATTTAGTCCATGAGCATGTTAGACACCTCCTAATACAGATAGCCAGTCTTTTGCCAGTGTTTCAAGGTATAAAATCAAACCCAACAAAACAGAAGGTGTGTCTTGAACTCGCGCTGGCCATTACTCTGTTTTGTTTATTACAGCGTATGTCTCAACGTTTTGTTTGCCTGATTTTTGTGCATGTCAAGCTCCTCTGCTTCTGTGTTTTCAAGCCATGAGTAGGTCCAGCTGCAACAGAAATAATTGTAAGGTAGTGTTGTGAGTTAACCACAGTAGGCAGCTAAGCGCCACATATCTTCCCGCTGGAAAAGAAATGTGGGCAAGGAAGAACAAATACTCTACCAATAAAGATACAGTTTTAGATATTGAAGCAGGTTGTATTGGCTAACTGCATTTGTGGGAGTAATGGAAGACGTAGACTTTTACAAGGGTTTTAACTAAGGTTGTTTTCAATTTTCATAAAATGGTATGCAATGATAAAGATGTGAACCAAAAGAATAGTGTAAAATTGCTGATGAGAGGCTTGAACATTAAAGACCACTGTCCTTACGGTTATTGAAGACTTTGGCAACCACCGAGATGAGTATTTTAGAGGTTGCACACTGTGTGGATTGGTTGGGAGGCGAGTTGGATCACATGGGTAAGTGGGGAAAAAGAGAATTTTAGCTGTATAGGCAGGTTGACTCTTACACGTATAGGTCTTATTAAAAACAACGAAGAACAACAACAAGGTTTCAGATGAGATATGAATATACTGGAAGAGGAAGAGGAGTTGAAGATCACCTCCTCATTTTGAACCTGAGTGGTGAAAATGGTGACAAAGATATATTTGATACTGAGAGAGAAGTAGTAGTCAAGGATTTCTCATTTTTCTCAAATATGCAGTTTGCTTTGAAAAAAGGATATCTGTACTAGTACATTATATTAAGCTGACACTCTTTCTGATGTGCTTTGTATACTGTCTGCACTTTCTTGTCTAAAAAAAAGAAGACTCAAGTTGCCAGCAAGTCTCTAGATTGCTAGTATTGTATTTCAGCTAATGTTTCTTACTTGCCCTGGCCAGACAAGTTCTTAAATTATTATTCAGGTTAACTTCAGAGTAAGTGAAGGTTGGGTAGCAGTTTCATTTTTTCAATGTGAGAGAATTTATCTTTCAAAGTCCTGAGTTACAGTTTGCAATGATTTCATCGTTGAAAAGTATCCTGAACTGACAACAATAAAGTAACTGCCAGTTCACTTGAGACTGATTCCTGTCTACAGTTAAGAATTTTGCTTGGTGAAACGTTACGGCCATGCCAATTTTATTCTTGTTCATTTTGCTTAGTTTTGAAGGAACCGAAACAAGTGTCAATTCCAGAATTCTGTTGTAGCAGCTAGTAATGGGTTTCTCATGATTCATTGCTATGTCTGTTTATAGCATCCACTGGATATTATGGCTTTCCATGTACTCCCTTCTGATATGCTAACCTCTTCCCTGTAACTTGAGATACATTTCTGTACTTTCACTAAGTTTACAGAATGTTTCAAAGTATTTTTACTTCCATTTGACATTTGCCTTTTCTGAGTCTGAAGCTATGTTTTACTGTCAGTTCCTCTCAAAGTCTGTGCCACCATTATGATATATTGCCTTGAAGACACAGGTAAAGGATGACAGACAGTGAAATGAAATGGAAATGCAAGCAGACTTTCTAATCGCGTGTTCATGTAAACAAATGAAAAAACATTTAACTGACATCTGTCATCTTGCATAGGTGAAAGAGGGAGAAGCTCTCTCTTCCACCCCGGACATTTGCTTTGATACCTTTCCTCTTAGAGCTCTAGCTCTGCCATCCAGCCTCTTTAGTGTTTCTGAAGTAGACTGTCTTAGAGCCAGAGCTCAAAGTTCAACACCCTGCTGTAAGCTCTGTCATCTATGCCAGTTGGTCATGGATCATCTAACTGCACTGAACCTTGCTGGGCATTCCTGCATCCATGGGCATATATAAATTACAATAGTTCTTGAAGGACTAGTTATTTTATTAATAATATAATGAAAGGAAAAAAACAAAACTCCAAACTCCCTGTGTCCTCAGCCGACCTGGTCTCTCGAGGAGAATTTCTGTGTGACCTCTCTAATAGAAAAGATCTGACATTGAGTCTGGAATAGCTGCCCCTTATTAGTGACCCAGCTACACATTGATGATGGAATGGCAGAGATCTATCTGCTCTAGGTCTAGAGGGAATGACAGTGATGAGGTGAGATTAAAGCTGTACTTTTGTTTCCCTCTGCCCAATTAAACCTTCATTTGAAATGCCCTTCTGCAGAAGTACGGTGGAGAGTGGCTGGTAACCATGAGGGGTTGCTCAGTGTCTGCCCTCTTGTACACATTATCAAATCTCGCCAAGTGACATTTGGCAGGGAATGTAAAAGAAAATGCCTGTCACCAAAAATAAGCAAATAAAACCCAACACACTACTGGATGTGAATGGCTGCATCTGAATTTAGTCCCAGTCTGTTGGCTGGGCGCAACGCAAGTCTGAGATAAAGACCTCTACGTTGCTTAGAACAATCACCTTCATTTTGTTTGGCTGCATGTCCCCTGAGGCTGCATGTCCCCTGATCATGTTCTGCCCAAAGCTGAATTCTCTTTTTGCTTTGATTTTTCTCTTTGTACGACAGATCCTCACACTTTTTAATGTTCAGTAAGGCATGTATAAGGCCAATTGATAATGTATTACTGACTAAGAAAAACTGTTCTCATTTATTAATTGAAATACTTGTGCACGGTGTCATGCATCTTTGACCGTTCAGCTGTGGTGGATCTTGACGTATATGCTTGTGTCACCCAGTCTGTCTTGGTTATAACAGTTCATGAAATGCATTTCCAAGTACCACCTGTTCTCTTAATTCTCTAATGAATTAAAAAAAAAATGAGTTGGATTTTGTTTCTTTTTTTTTTAATTTACATCTCTTTCATAAAGCTATAGTAGGTACTGGAAAATTTTTAATATTTAGTGTAAAAGGTGCTGTGTATAGATATAAGCATTTTAGAATTCTAAATTGGATACATAAACCTTATATATATGCATAGTATTATAAGCAAATTATCTCTTTGCTTTCAATGAATCTTGATCCTAAGAAGGTATCTGGAGTATTCTGGCCAGAAAACAGCTGCCGTTCCTAGAACAGCATTGGAATGTGCATACATGGGAAAAAAGCCGGGCAAAACTGTTCTGTGATAGCTCACCACGTGAGCTTTCTTCTCCCACGCTGTTAGTGCTGCATTAGTCCATCAGAGATTTCCTACGGTCCTACAGGTGGACCGTATTTACTAAACTAAAGTCTACTTGTTAGGCATTGCTACCCTCAGTGACTGATCTGTGGATGAAGACGATGTTATGGCAGCTGGTCTTGTATTACAGCTAGTGAAATGCTTCATTCTTAGACTTGGACCGTGAGAGCACAACGAAGTTTTGAAACATGCAGGAGTAAAAGTAAATTAGACTTGCATTTATTAAGAACTTTTACTTTGTATTTTAGTTTTAGTTCTTCAGCTCACTCCCTTCATCAGGTATACAGTCAGCGAGTTGAGAATTTTTGTTCAAGGAATCTCTAGTCCAGCATGCGGAATAAAGGCAGGCAAATGAATAACTAGGGCTTTGAATGGTGACTTAGAGTGATCATTAAACACGCAACTATCTTGGTGATCCTTGAGTGATGTAATCTTCACATTATCTTGTCATATGACTAGAAGATAGAGATGCAGCAGATTTCTTTTTACGTTTTAGATCATGTGAAATTTGTGTTCATAGTGCACCTCTTTTGATCCTGAAGGTAATCCCTCATAAAAACTTTAGGATACATTTTCTAAGTTGATGTATTTTGCATTAGTAAAAGTACAGAAGATTGGGAAGTACAGGGTATAAAACTTATATGGGCATTATTCCTGCTGTTTATGGTTGACTTGGCTTCATATTTAGATTTTGGGCTTTAACTGATTTCATTAGTTCAGCTATTTTCTTTTTTTAGTAAGTATTACTTGCATTGTGTATGAAAATTTAAGGTTAAAATGAAATGGATATTGGTAATGGTAAGCACTTTGGATAGGTAGCCTATGCCATCTCTTTCTGGCAAGCATATGATTTCATGAAATTGGTTTACTGTGAAGTATTGTGTGTGATACTGTACATTACTGAAAACAGCTTTAACAGTAGTATAGAGAATTACTTCAATGCAATTTATTTTTTAAACCTAGTTCACTTCCTCACAGCATATATTCTTTGGCTTTTTCTAGCATTTGAGAGGATTTCTGTTGTCTTGCTTTGCTGTTCTGAAGGCATTTGTCTCTTTTATGGAAATTAATTGATCTGACAGGGGTCAGAGGAAATATCTGTTGGCTACCCATATGTTTTTGCTGCGCGTCAAACAATACACTTGTTATCGTTATGAATTCTTACATAAAATGGATAATAAAGTGCTGGTATGGCTAAGTGAAATAATGCATTACTTTTTGGATGCCTGCTGAGTAAGCACTTAGTTCATGAAGTCAAACGTTGAAGTCCTGGGCTTCTGGATGCTTAAGATTTGTTTCAGGAAGATAAAATTGGTCTGTACTTGCAAGTCCTGAGTGACTTCACTGTTGACTTCAGTGATGGAAAGACCTGCAGCTAAACAAACTTGAACTGACCAATATAGTTATAATCAAGATAAATTTACTGGAGGCGAGAGGTGGGAAGAAGAGGGTGTACACCAATTGGTTAAGTTAAACTATTGTCTATCCATTGTTTCTGGCTCTGTTTCTACTCATTAACTGTTTATTTCTGCTGTTACTCTTCTGTAATAGTTATGGCATCTGCAGTATGTTAACATTAGTTTACTTGGTATTGGTTAAAATTTTATTTCAAATAAAGTCATATCTAAAATTAAAAAGTAAACATTGATGAATCTGATTTTTAATGAGTAGCAGCAGAAATCTTATAAATACACTGTAAAATTACAGAAAGATACATTGAAAGGGATTTAGTGAATGTAGTCTTTTTTAATTAGAATTTTTTGTGAAGTAAGGATGGGCAGAATTATGTAGGACATTAGAGGTGATGCTGAGAATCAGGAGTTCAGGAAGGATAACTAAGGATAACTTCTGAACAGAAAATACCGTATCTTTAATTACCTTTATTTGAATTAAGAGCATGAAATAATGTATCTTAAGGCTGTTAGTCTTTAAACAGGATGAATTTTAGATTCTGATCTGTGTCAGTGAAGTGTTTTATCTTTAAGTCTTGTGGGTAGCAATCCAATTTCCATGTGACTAATAAAATATGGATACTTTGGAGTTTAGTCAGTGAACAAATCTGAACAATTGTTCAGATTTAGATAGTGAAAGAAAAAAAACATTGGTTAAAAGCTGATTAAAACCTTAAAGTAACTATTAATAAGAAGTCTTGGTACTGGAATTTAGGTGAGAGAAGGAAAAATAAGATTAGTCAGGAAAACCAGTCCCATGGTTCTTTATGGCCCTGGGTCATATACATTTGCCTTGCTAACACCTTTTTAGTGTGATTAAAAATATCCAGAGCTTATGACATCAAAAAATTCATTGTGTGGAAAAAATGAAAGGATTCCTTATTGTTGGCTATGGTGGTATGTTTGGCTTTGAAGAAACTGACTTATTTTACAGTTTCAGTCAAAGATCAACGCAATCGTTTGAGCCTTGACTTTCTCTTCCAAGAGTCTGACAGAGCTGGCGGCATTTTCTTCTGTCAGGCTTTTGTTGTTTTAAAATCAACTCTTTGACTCACTGACACTGTGATGAGGAGTAAACAAGCCCTATTTCTTTGTGACAATTTGTAGTGTGTTTCTAGTGGATTCTGAATTTAACAGTATTGGTTTAACAGTTGTTAAATCATGTAGCTGTAGTGAACTTCTTTACTAGTGGTAATAATTGTGTCGAGGAAATGAGTATCACAGCCCCATATGGAGGGGTTTATCTTCGGTCCTGATGGTATCAGCTTCTGCTGTCCACTGCTACCTGTCTGCTTGCTTCAGAACACCGTCTCCTTGGTTCTCCTCCTGCATTTAACCACTACTTTGTAGTCACTGGATTTCAAATGTCCTGCTTGGCCTTTTTTTCCCACTTATAAATATGTTAGGTAATTGCAGGTCCACGTGTGCTTCCAATAAACTACAGGAATGAATGTTCTAATACATGGAGCTTAAAAATGTGTGTCTGTCTGAGAATAGATACTCAGCAGGGTTTAGAGGATAGGATGTTGCTAAAAAGCAAAGGTTTAGATTTCATGTAATTTCTGTGATTAGAGAACGTAACAGTGGTGTCCCTTAAAACCACCATAAGAATCAATATCTACAGGTACTGATTCTATCTAGCAGGTATATAAACATCTGGAGTGTTCTGGATCTCTGATGTTAAGAAGAAGACAGGACATTGTGTCGTGCAGAACCTTTAATAAAAATAAATTTAAAAAAAAAATTATTGAATTCAAGATTCCAGTGATTTTTTTTTTTTAAATTCTGTCTTCTAACCAAACAAATGTTATCTTTGTTTACTTCTCAGTGGTTGGTGTCTATTCACCATGCAATTTATTGTTCATTGATGACATTTTCAGCAGGCCTGAAAGTTATGATAATTAGGTAACAAGAGTTAAAGGAAAGTTATGTTGGCAAAATTATTTGAGGAAATTTGCCTCTTGTATTCCAGATTCCATACGGGGTAAGCTAAAGCATTATTTCTATGATTTTTCAGTACTTCCACACAGTCATTAATTAATGTTGAAATCTGTTGTTAACAAGTGAAATTATGTATTCAGAATAGAGAACAGGTTACCTGCTTATTTATCTGGAAAATAATGAAGATTGGGTAATTGTGGATACCCTTCACTAGGGTTTTGTTGTAAAGTTTTAGGTAAGCAAGTCATCTCTTTAGGATGAGGAAAAGATAAACCTTCTTCCATGCATCCCAAAATTAATATATTGGAGTTGGTCTTAGGTAAATCAGCAGTGCATGTTCCTTGATTTGAGGTTCTGTGAACAATTCCATGCAGACATAGGTTTTCCACTCAGTGAACAAAAAGACCAGGAAGGGAAAAAATCTCAGATGGTTTGGAAACACTAAGTCATCAAAACTCTTGCATGACGGAATGGTGGTGCCATTGCCAACCCCTTATTTTTTTGGCTACTACCTCAGTTGCTAGAGCACTCCCATCGGTCAAGGGACACCAGGTTCAATAAAGGTCTTTTTGCACCAGAGAATTATCTTGTACCTGTTAGCCCCTAGACTGCTGCTGGAAATTTTGGGTATGACATGCTTATAGTCTCCTGTCTATTAGAGTTCCCTGTTGTAGAAATTAGAAATTCACTGAGGCTACAAATGGAATTCAGGGGACCTACATGATGGGTGAATATCGTAGTCGACAGAGAAGAGAGTAAATCTCAGTGTTTCCCTGACAATGCACATTTTTATACAAAGTGAAGCAGAGATAAGAGTGAGAGCGCAAATGGCTGCTCTCAAGCAGAGGAGGGATTGGTTTCTCTGCTTTGTGTCAGTCTTCAAACCACAAGCACCTTAGTACAAGGAGGGCACTACCTATTTTTAGTCATGTAATGACAAGGTTCTTTTTGATTGCAAGCTGCCTTTATAGATTGAATAACAGGTATCATGGTCTTCGCCAAACACCGATCAAACTGGAGACTAACAAAAGCTGCAGCTCACATATTTCGTTTTCCATTCCACTGCTAATTGTAGCTATAGGAAAGTGTCATACATAGTTCATTAGTGTTTCATTAATAATTCTAAACATAATAAAGGGAAAAATGCATCTGTATGTATGTGTTTAGTTGAATTAGCTTTAAAATGCTTTAAAAAGCATTGGTACAAGTATGTTTTGTTAATCATCAATTACTATAGATAGTGAAGGTTCTATATGGAAAATAATGAGGGTCCTGATTTAGAGGTGGCACAATGAAAGACTTTTTATTTAGTTGGAACAAATTATTTTGTTGTTTTCAGCTCACATTGGAGCCTGAAATACCTAATCTGTAATGCCTAAAGAAGAAAAAATAACTATTTGTTCCACTTTTAGAAATCAGATACACAGTTGCTAATCTGAAGCATTTTACCCAATTGAAATCTAACATGTATCCTTTTCTTCTTTTATTATAAGAACGTAACTTCTGTGTGTGATTCCATTAATGAATTACTAAACCTGGCTCAAACTTTTCGATGTAACAGTTAGAAAAGAGGTGAGTGCAGTACTGTTATATCGTGTAAAATATTAATTTGCCTTAATGAGAGATTTACTTTTAGGTAAAGGAATGTAAAGTGTGAATGTGTACAAAATGTATGAACTGAGTCTTTGCCTAAAATAACAAAAAGTGAATTTTTGGATATTCAGACTTAATTCAAAGATGTAATTTAATGCAGACGTAATGATCTTGCTAAGTCAGTAGTTAATGTTCTCATAATAACATTAATTTCATCTTTCTTCAGGTACTTTATATAGCATAGTATACTGCTATGTAACTTATTACCTATAGGATTCCCGTTAGTGATCATTATCTTGAAAATCTTCTGAAATCTTCACAATTGTATTTTCCAATGTCCTTTGTATTTAGGTTGTCTTAAAAAAAAAAAAAAAAAAAAAAAAGTGATGGCAAGGGACTTTGTTTTTCCTCCTTACCACCAGTTTAGGTAACTTGTCTTCTGAGAAATAATATCACAGACTTAAATGCTGCCATTTAAGTTTCTGTTAGTTGAATCTTTCCTCCCCTTTTTACTGTTTTATAGTATGCTGGCAAAATTACAGCATTTTCAACCATTAAAGCATTTTTTTTCATGCAAGACTGGTATTCATCAGCTTTCTAATTAATCTGAGTAACTTACAGGACATAGCAATGTCTGAAGTGCTTTTCTCTTTTGCAGACCAGATGTTTCTATCCTTTTATATTTAAAGGCGAAGCCCTGATTTTTACTTCACTAATAACATATTATACTATAAATCGAATGATCTGTTTGGGGATTTGAGTTAAAAAAGTGCTCCTGGTCTCACTATAGTGGATAAACCAACTTCTTTTGTATAGTGCTTGCTAACAGAGGTGGCTATTTTATTGATGAATATGGAAAAAGTGTATAGTCCAGTGCTTTGTTCCATTCCTCTAATTTATGACACCAGTAATAATGGATGATGAATGAGATATCCAAAACATTAATAAATTATCTTAAGAGGAGTACTAAATCAAAGAGGAGGAGACTAAGAAATAATCTCATATAATGCCTCCAAGAAAAGTAAGCTAATTCCAGAGTCATTTATTCAGTGATATGCAAAAACCCAGAGAAATTTGTTGAAATTGAACTGCTATAGTTAGTATGATGTTAATATAACTCAGTGTTCCAAATGTGCTATTCTAGACATTTGGATCACCAGCTTCAGGTGGCAAGAGATGTGAAATGTATGGACTAAAATAATTCTTAAATATTTAAGTTAAAATGTTGAGTTTAAGCATGTTTAAAATAAAACCCAGCAATTTTGTCCTACGTTGATGATGCTTACATCCTCTTCCCTAAATTCATCTATCCACTAACAGGGTTGAAATTTGCACCAGTTTTCTGCTGTGGTTTGCATTCACTAACTTGATGATTCTGTGTGAAGTAGTCACTCATTCTAAGAGAAACTGTGCAGCCTTTCGGTTTTTTTAGCAGTGAAGTTTCCATTTTTTGTCCATTTGGATGCCACGAGCAATAGTTCTCCCGGTGACACTGGCTATCTCAGAAGGAGTCTTCGTGTCAGAAGAGGCATTGGCTGCTTACGCGGTATTTATGTGCCACTTTGCTATAGACAGGGAGCATCAAAGTAGTAGGCCAGTTTTATGCAAGCGAACTATTGCCATTCTTATTAATCTGTTTCTTAATAAGTCCAGTGGAATTTAGTTACCATTATAAAATGGAGTGAGATTTAGGGAGTGCAAATGTTACTGATGTTGGTAGAAATAAAACAGTTTTGGAGGTGGTGTAAGGTTTTCCATTCACAAACTGACGCTTTGAGGTTCTATGAATGTGGTTTTTATCACATTTAGATGACCTATGTGTGGGCTTAGACAATTTTGTCATCAAAATGAGCAGTATGTCTTTTTTTCCTTCCCCTGTTCTCCTTTTTTGGTATTTTCCTTCCATGCCTTGCACCTTTGCTGGGTTTTATATGGCTGTATGGAACTGATCCAGCTGATAGATAATACATTTTTTCTTTGTTGAGGTTATACAAAGAGTTACAAAATAGTTAAATGCTTTTGGTGTGGAGTTAATTAAACATCATAAAGGCTATACTTTCTACATTGAGGACATTGGAAAACCCTTATCTGTGATGATTTCTAATCAAATTGGATCACCTTTGGATATGGATAGTTGAACTTACCTACCTAGTTGTATTAAACTTATTATCCATTTCCATGTTTATTTCTTATATGTAAAATAGTGCAAAAGAACGTCTGACTGTGCAACAGGGCCAGTATAGTAAGTGGTTTTCTGTGTTTCATGGATCTCAGCTTCATTTTTGTGACTGAGATTATGCAGTGACAGTTGGATACTAAGCCACTTGTATTGAGCTTCTGGATTTTTTTTTCCCCAGTTCCCCCTGTCATGATCCCCTTAAGAGTCTTCGTGATCCAAACTGGCCATAGTGGTCTGGATGGTGGCATGCTATCATTGCACTCATAATGTTTGTCTTACAGCTGGATATTTTCTAGCTATGCTACTTTCTGATTTCCCACAATGCATTTTATTGGTCTTCTTTCTACTTATAGCCTTAATTTAACCTTTAACTGGAATTTATTGTAGTTGCAATTCTTGACATAAAAATTGTCATCAGAAGTTGTCACCAGTTGCTTTCTACTTTCTGTTTCCTCTCAGTTTTTAATAAATATACTGAGTATTGTTAGTCATATGCTACTTCTATTCATCGATCTTTATGATGAGCAATTAACATACTTTTTTAAAATAGTGAGTTGTAAACAGTATTTTCTTTTTTTTTGTTTCCGCCTTAATCTAAGTTCAGGCATCTTGTGAAGATGTTGATATTAATTCTAACTTAAATGAATGTGCCGTATTTATGAGTCAGAGTAGGACTGCTTTGGCTCAGTCAGCCCATGCTTATGCAGTTGTTAAATTTTACTTGTCTTTCTCCATAGCTGATGTGACCAGGTCTGTAACTTTTAACACTGTCAAGTTTAAAGAGAAGTGGAGAATATCAAGCATTTTTAGGAAATAGGAATTATATCTATTTTCTAAGTTTATTGGATCTTTACACATAAAGTATATACATAGATTTTCTTCTCAGTGTATTTGTCTTACCTTTTATTTCCCACTATTTTCTTCTGGCCATTTATATTGGAGTTTTACGTATAACTTTAAGATCTGTACATCACCCTTCCATTTATCTTAAGGTCTGCCTTCGCTACAAAAGTATAAACCTTATAGTCAGTCTTCAGGGTGGTTAACTCATAGCATTGCATTGTACAAAAGAAGCCAGGGTCTTTCTGCATTGATATCTGTGGTGTTAAAACTGGGTTAGTGATCAGGGTGGGATGGATTTCCCCTTTCTGCAGACCCCCAGACTTTCTCATTATGTTCAGGACGAAATCAAGATCTGTTGAAGACCAAGAAGGTGTTTCCCAGTAAAGGAAAGATTGAAGAGAATTTATTTGCATTATCAGTATTTGCCATGATGCCAGACCTTAGTTTAAGGAACATAACTGCTAAGAAAGCAACAGAATCCTATTATATATTCAATACCTTTCTCATTATGTTCAGTGTGAAATCAGGACCTTTTAAAAATCAGAGAAGTCCATTAAACAGTGTTTTAGAGGTTAAGGTGCTTGTTCATGATTGTGGTAACATGGCTTTAAGTTTCTTCTGTCCATGATACATCATAGGAACTTGAATCAGCATTGTATATCTGAGATGAGTGCTCTAATGTCTCTGTGCTGCTTTTTGTTCTGGAGAATGTATCTCAGAATCTCATAATGGATAAATTTCACTTGGAATTAATTGGAGCAGACAGCCAAAAAGAGAATGGTAGCAGAACTTGGAGTGTACGATGCTCACCTGGATAAAAGATGAATAGGCTCAGCACCTCATTCAGTTATTTATAGAAAGTAGAAAGATTCTGCATTTTGCAGAAATTAAAATATCTGTATTGATATTAAAATATACCAAGAAAGGGATTCGGCAGCTCTTGCTTTACCAAAATTGGAGCATAAGCCTTTAGTCCAACAACAATTAAGGCCTAAATTGGGAGAGCCCGTCTATGGAATAAGACATGATCTGATCTTTTTAAGAGTAAGATGCAATATCCACTTAAAAGGTAGTCAGTCCTTCACGTGCAAATCTGTGCAATTTGTAATTTTGTACTTGATGCTTCAATAAATAGGGCATCTGAAATAAAAATGTAATTGCAAAGAATAAATTTTCAGCCATGTAAAAAAAGGTAACTGATTCAGTAATATGTTTTGTGATGGCAACAGAGGAATGCTTTGGCCTTCAGCATATTACTTGAGAAATAAGGATCTTAAAAGTATGGTTGTATTCTGTCATCTATATGACATTTGAGGGCTTATTAGAATCAAGAAGTGCACGACTAAGGTTCTTTGAAAAAGAGAAAAGAACTTTAAGTAGCGAAATTTGAATATGAAATAACTGTAAATTAATTTTTTGCCCAGTCTGTTTATTTAAGCATTAATTATGTTTCATCATTTCTAATTAATAGACAATGCATTGTTTAAATAGGGTAGTAATTGTGTTTTTTAAACACAATAGAAGAGTGTCTTTAATTGGAAAATCAAATTTTGCTACCAAAATAAAGATCCAATAGTTTGGAGTACTTCCAGGTTAACTTATTATGGAGAAGTCCGCAGTGGATACTGCAAATCAATACAAGGAAGGGTTAATTGTGAAAACTGATGTAAGTTTTATTTTCTTATAAATCAAGAGGTTAGTAAAATGTACGCTTACTGTTGGTCATTAGAATACAAAACTATCTGTTAAAATCAATTAACTTGCATATCTGATGACTGATTGTATAAATATGAAAGTCAAATAATTGTAATCATTAACCATGGCTTCAGGTCATATGAGTTGTCAGCTCAAAAAAACTAGAGGAGAAGGAGGTTGATTTGCATGTATTTAATGTGGCGTGCTGTACATGTGGGAATTTGAGATAAACCTTTGCTAGTAATCTGCTTGTTTTTGTCTAAAAATCGACTAGGAAACATGGGTCATAACAGTCAAATGAGCTATGTGTTGTATTGGTAGCAGATGATTCAGTAGTTTGGGATTTAACATTTTACTATATGTTTTAATATTTTAAAATTGATTTTTTACTAAGAGACAATTGGAAGAAGCTGGTTAAAAAGTTATTCAAGAAATACTCAAAGTTCTTACCAGGAACATACTCAGAATTATCCTATAACTGATTGTAAGACTGGGTTACTTTTACAGTTTTTAGACAGACTTATACAATATGTATAATAAGCACTTCTTTGCTTTTTATGATTAAAAAAATCAGAGATACACTAAAAATTTTAATGAAGTACTGTACTGAGTCACAAAAGTATCTTTCTATGTGAAGTGGACCAAACAGATAATTTTTAATTTAATTGATCTATTGTAATAAATAGAGGGAGGGAAGTGTGGCAGAGGAATGAGGCTTCTGGTCTGGAAAGGATTTACATATTATTTAAGTTCCTGAATGTAATAATTCATTGCAGTATTTTTTTTTTCATTGGTAATGGAAAATATTCTATGAAACTCATAACAATTCAAAGAATCCTTAAAATGTGAGTCAGAATATAGTGGTCGGTACCTTACATTATCTATGATTTGGTTAAGCATGTCAGTCCAGCCTTTCTCTTTTCCCCTGTGTTTACTCCTGAACATTAAAAAAAAAAAAAAAAATCTGTCCTAAATTTTGAAATTATATGGTAATCTCTTTCTAAAATTTCCTCTGGTTCCTATGTTCATGAGTTGCCAAAGGGAAGAAGCAGCAGTATGCACTTTCTTTTGATCTGATTTGTACCTGCAAACTAAGAAACTTTCTGATGATGGCAGTATCAAAAGGTGGAAAATAGAAGATCTTGTTGCTTGGTGCTTTTTACTGTGAGCCTTATTTATAATTTTGCCATTGTAAATATTTGAAATATGTTCTTGAGTGCGTGGTACAATCCAGTTCCTTGCATTATCACCCAGATTAACTTGAGTACCAGCAAGGTGGCCTCCTTATTGTAGCATTCAGCTTCTCAGCCTGGGCAGAGTACAGAACGCACACAATTACTCGATTCCTGGTATTCTTGCTCCGTGGAGTACAGCTGAATGGCACTGCCTTTTGGTTTAGTCTTCCATTGACCATTCTTTTGCATGATCTGTTGAGTAAAGGCACCTGTACTATGTTTGAGGGTTGGGGGGAAAAGGACCAGGTGGCAGAACAGAGGAATGGAATAAAATTCAGTTTCTGTCCTTTACCTCTTGTGTAGGATGGAATTTGCATTTGATTGCAAGAGAGAGAAAGGTGGCTGTATCCCAGGTCCTTGGCTATTTAGTGTCCTTTCTTTAAATGATTTACATGTCTATTTGAGCAGGGCATTATGACCCTCTAACTTAGACAGAAATAGTTGTGTGAGGTCAATTCTGTAACCATAGATTAGAAGCCCAAATTAAACATGAAAGTAATTAAAAACTAAGTAAATTTTAAAGGGAAGAAAAAATGTGTTTTTAAGACATCAGTGACTGTAATTACAGTTTTAGCTCTACTGTAACTCATTGGTGAAAAACGACCTTGTTACCAGAGGCTGCCAAGCTGCAGATGAATGAAGATGATCTATGACTAAGTGGTACTTCCTAGAGCAGGTGTGATTCCCGAACCTCAGGATCATTCCTGAGCCATTGTATGTCCCAGTAATCTGCAAAATCTTTTAATGTGTAAAGGTGTATACTGCTTTTACAAGGATCCCTTACTTTAAAAAAGAAGGATACGGGATATGTATGATTTGTTTTGGGGGTGAATGGGGTTTGCAGATGTGGTGTGGGAATGAATTGTCATTCTCAAACAGAAATCTGGGCACTAAAAGAGAATATCTTAGCAAAAAAACCAGTCTCATTTGTCTTACTTCAGAAACATATATTGTGAGAAGAAAGTGCTTCAGATTCCTTAAAATATAGAAGTTTTTTGTACTCTTGTGTTTTGGGGCTTGCAGTGTTATTAGCTCAAAGGGGAGGTATGCTTTTTCATGATGACTATATTTAGCCAGGAGGAATAGTCCTTTTTAAAGCAAATTGAAATGAGTGTATGAGAGCGTGAAATTATCAGCAGCGCTGGTGCACATTTACATTACTTCTACATACTCTTTTGAATGACCACACAACAGAACAAGTACTTCATTTCCACTGTGTTGATTTTTCTTGACAAAACATGGCAGTCTATCCAAAGGAGGGTGTTTAGCCAAGATAAATATAAAATTTATGATTAAGCAAAGTGTTTCCTTATTATAATCCCTAAAGAGAATTTGAGACTTGTTAAATATAATGTGCCCAGGTAATTTTAAGAGTAAATTATCCTTTATGCTTTTAAACGCTGAAATAAAGTCACACCATCAACCATTTGAGATCTTACCGGCAGAAACAACACTGCATACTGATTTCCTTTGAACCAAGTAGCAAAAAACTATGCATATATACAACATATAACCTCAGGTTTGATGTATTCATTCAGTTTTACAGTCCTATACAGAGATGAGGAATCCATGTCAGTAGCACGGTTTATGAAACCGTGTCTCACTCTTACCTGTAATGTGTGTTACGGAAGAAAGCAAATAAACCTTTTGGACAGAATGGATAAAAATTGATAACATGATTACACCTCTGACACATTTCTTTAACTGCTATATTTACAGAATACCACTTTGAAGAAAACTATGGTGACTGTCAATATTATTCATTAAAATAAATGGAGAATGAAAATTGATTCAGGAGATGAGTGGATTTTGACCTTTGTGGTACCAGTGTTGGCTTTGGAGTGCAGTGTTCTAATTAAATTGTGAATGTACTTAGATAGTGGATATTAAATGATCTCACTGTATTCTTTCAAGGACTATGAACTTCCAAAATCAAGGATAACATTAGATGTCAGCCAAGTATTTTGTCCTTCTCGTGGTTTGTCTTTACATCTGAATTAGTGCCAGTTTGCACAGATTGTGTGTCAGCTTAAATACAAGAAACAGGCCTCAGTCTGCCTGAACTCATTCCACCAAAGACTTCTAAAAACTTTCGGTAGTCTGCAAACTGTAATGGTTGTTTCACATTAAGTTGCTTTGTAGAATTATAAAACAGCTTTTCTTGTGCTTTCAAATAAAATGTTGTCATCCACTAATGAATGAGATACCATCTGTAATAATTAAGGTTATTCTACTTGTTTTCCCCCTGCAGCAAAACTTCTGAAGGTTTGCAGAAGACAGTAAGAGAACCACCAAGAAGGCTATTGCAGTATTGTAAGTACTGCACTAAGGAAAAAAAAAGAAATACGTGAATTAAGAGTGTTGTAAAGAGATTTTCATTTTTGGGGGGGAAAAATGAGCTACATAGAGGGATTACGTGTAAAATACAGAGCAGGATGTATTGTAGCAATCATGTTAATAATTTACAAGGGAAAAACTGCACTCTTGTAAAATCTAAAATTGTATCCTTGTGCAGTGTAATCAGGAATTTACCAATAGCAATGAAAAATATTTCTCTATCCACCAAAGATTGATCTAGTTTATATACATTTGTTTATTTAAAACTATCAGAATTTAGAAAATCATTGTAGTTCTGTAGGTTTGTCATTTGTTTTAGTGACTTATTGTTTAGGTTATTTTGCAGAATTATTTATTTGCTGATTTATTTATGTATTTCATTATTTATTTATTTGATTATTTAGTAAATTATTTATCTGATGAATTATTAATACATCTTCATGACATGCTTTAAATTATTTATAACTTAATTTTGAGTTTATTGCTTTTCGACGCTGCATTGTTACTGACTAGTTTTGATTTTTTTTTTTCTTGGTTCTTGAAAATTAAAGTACTAGCTCTAAGGCAAAAGTATATTCTTTGCAGAATCCATAGATGGTTTTCAATGAAGTAATTTACCATGTAGATACTAATTTTGTTTAGCTTTATATTGCTTAATATCACTTTCCTACTTATTTAGCTTTTGCTTCTATTATTTCGTAGATGTGTCAAGATCAAATGAGTGACCTTTAAGGAGCAAAGATAAATGTTTACTTTAAAACATGTAGAAACAGAGTAGTTCTATTTTCCCCTTAATAAGTACTCTTTAATTATTCTTAAAGTTAACTTGAGATATTTTTGTCCCAATAAAATAGATGTTTTTTAAATGAGACTCTTGATATTTGAACTAATACATTTAACTTCTAATAAGAAAATAGTATATTCACGTGAATAACTCATATGGAGAGTTCCTTTTTAGCAGCAAGGTTTTAAATATATGGGGAGGAATGGTGGTATCTTTAGACATACGCAGAGGAAGATACGTGTTGAGGGGGGAAGGTGGGTAGTAGGGGTTTTTTTCACCACTGTTTTTTGCATGCATAGGAATTTATAAGGTCTGAAAATTTAACATGTCTGTGTTGTTATGTGTAAACTACTCTCAGGTTCCGTGTTCACAAAGAATCATTCCTAGTGCACAACATATTGCTGTGAAGCCTGTTTTTGTGTTGCTTTCTTTTGCCAATTAAAAAGGAATCTGAAATCTCATCTTTTACTCCAGAGAGGCTTGAGTGAATGTATAAAAGCAGCGTAAGGGGCCAATTTTAGGCTTCACATATGAGCACCAGCTCTATGGAGTTTCAAACAGGTGCCTGGGATCAGAATCTGACTCTGAGTCAATTCTGACTGATGGGTTTTTGTGGACCGACGAGCCTCTTGCCTCAAGTTGCCTATTTGACCTCAGTTCCCAATGAGTAACTCGTTGGGCAGTTGGAAGCCACCTTGCAGGAGAGCGCTGTGACTGACAGCCCTGTTTCAGAGCTGTAATGAATAGGGCACAGCAGCAGTTCCTCTACAAAAGTGCCGTGTGCATAACATGGCCTTTATTCTATGTTTAGTGCTTGAAATGAATTACTATATAATTTAAAGTTTTAACACAGCATGGAAAGGCTGCATTGTACATTTCAAGTTTCAATGCTGTTGAAATACAGTAGAAATGGCCTCTGTAGACAGGTTTCACTATAGAACTTAAATTATGCATGTGTATATCCAAATTCCTTATTTTGAAATATTGAATGTATGAATATTTAATTTGTATCTTGCTTTAGTATCTTCATATGCTTGCCTTAAAGGAAGCTGTTTCCTTTGATTTATATACATGGATAAAAATGTGTGTACAGTATGTATCAATGGTTTTTCTCTCTACGGTGTTAGATGAACAGCTTTAGATAATGACAGCTACTGATTTTTATTCTGCAGCTTGCTACCATTGTATAAAACGTAAATTTGTCGTATTTGTTCTATTAATCTTACTTGAATTTCAAATTCATTTGCTTTCCAGAAATATTTTCTTAATTACATACGTTAAGAAAAGTCAAGTATGCTGTGGATCTTAACGATGCAGTGTTTTTGGTCTGTGCACAGTAACAAAGCTCTGAATATTATTATTTGAGGCAGAGTTCCAATCTGAAATTTACATTTCTCCTTATTTGAATGCTTTCACTGAAGCTGAGAACTCCAAGGGAGTTCCTCAACATATACTAGTTTATGTGACATGCTCTATGAAATTTAGTACAGTCACTCTTATTTCCTTGTGTAAATGAGGTCTTATTGTTGAATAAGACCTATTATAAGCAGTTACAAAGGTAAGTGCTGTCAGTGCATTCTGCCACCAGTTTCTCGGAGTATGAAACACTTCCTGAAAGACGTGCTACTACTGTTACAGGGTAATATAACGCAGCTTATGTGTTGGCACTGAAAGTAGCTACTTCATAATGATGACAAGTGAAAGTACAGCCAAAGGTCACATTAAACAAGAGATTTCTTTCACACCTCATCCATTTTCTGGATGTGGTATGAAAATAGCTTTGTTCCCTACACTTCAGTATTTTTAAAAAGAAGTTATCTTGAAATAATTCTTTATGCCTTGTATATTACTTTGTTCACATTTTAGGAGATGGACTGTGGAATTCTAGCATGCTAACTTTGGTGTTACAAAAGTGTTTGAAATCAGCTTAAATTTGGGGTGCAATTAGACAACATAAGTAGCATTTCATCTCACTACTTTTTTTGGTTTGCAAATTTGCTTAAAGGCATAGCTTTAAGTTCTAGAAAAAGAACTATTAATGTGCAAAGTGGTATTTATATTGATGTTGCATGACTAACTATGGTTTATTCTTTTTTGTATCTTTTAAGAAGAAAGATAAGGATTTTTTTCTGAAAATTGCAGTCTGTTGTTCAGAAATAGAAAAAGAGCGAACCTATCCGTGTTGACAGACTGTTTCTTAGTTCTGTTTTAAAGAGATCCTGCCAGAAATGTGAAAGGATGATTTACACTGTATGCTCAATCAGTTCCCCATCTTACACTGAAACAGCCAACCAGGATGCTAAAATAAGGTGTCATTTTAAAAACGTGAATAGTCACGTATTAGATGATGAAAATGAAGCTGGCTTGTTTCACAGAGGGTACTGAACAGTTAGGAGATGCTGGTTGGGAAGCCTAAATCTGGTGTATTATTGGTAGGTGTATTTCTGTTCTAATCTAACTCCATAGAAATCACAGAAGCCATATTAAGCTCTTCTTCAATTTATTCCATACAGATAAAAGAATTTACATCTCATGAGTCATATATTTCCTGTTGTATCTTTAATACAGCCATTTTTAGTATTTTTCTTGCCTCTCTCCTCTATTGGTATGCTTAGTGAGTCTGTGTGTAGGAGCTTGTTATTTCACCCGTGAGGCAAGGAGGAGTTCAAATCAATAGCAGTGTGTTGTTGACAATAAATGATGTTTCTTCTTGCCACAATAAGACTTGATTTTGTCATCCTAATGACGCTAGCTTGCTTCACAGAATAGGGATCAGCACTCTCTCAAATCAAACTTTACAAGTATTAAAAAAAGTCCTGTGAAGGAAATACTGGAGAAATACTCCAGTATTTGTAACCAAACACACACATTGGCTTTGTAAAACGAATAGTCAAGTTGTTTCACATTGTAGGGAAGCTGCTTTGCAATGCATTTTTGAAGTCTGTGTTAAAGGATGTAGGATTGATCAGAGCTGACAGTGATGAAAGCATGATGTTTTAAAAAGAAACGGTGCAAACATTATTTAAAATAAAAGTTCACGTAAAATATGGATCGTAGTAAGACCTCAGCTGAAAAAACCCAACAAAACAAAAAACCTCAAGCTAGTAGAAATTTTGTATGTTTCACAGAAAAATCTTGGCAAGACTGCCTAGAAAGAAGATGTCTACAAGAGGAAAAAGGTACAGCCAGCAAGATGTTACCACACTAGGTCCAGGATTGCACTCTATAGCGTGGTCAAAAAGGAGTAAGCAGTTGTTCTCGACTTGAACTAAGGATCCCATAGGGAGGCAGGAGCTGTAGAAAGGTGTGAATTTGAGAGGGAATAGTGTAACCATGGGAAGAAATAGTATGATGATAGGAATTTATGGGCATAATGTTGGTAGAAACAGTGGGTTACTGAGAAGTACAGGGTTTTTTGTGTTGGACATCTGAAAGCAATAGCAGAGTTGAATCATCCTATTGTATTATTAAAATATCCTCCTCTCTTCAACAGCATATTTGTACATTTATATACATATCTTTCACTGTATGAAAGATGTTACTTTTTTATCTGAAAGAACATTAGAAGATAAGACGGCTACATGGTTGAACGTTCACATAGTAAGTTGGGAATTTTAAGTTGAATATGGAACCCCAACAGCCTGTTCTATGAAAGCCTTTTAACAGTAAGCAGTTTTATTACTAGCTACACACATGTAGCTTTTCTGTTCTATTTGCACTATTTTCATTGTTTTGTATTTTTATGCAAAACGTGGGTTCTCAGATGTTTATAGTGTAAACTGCAATCTAATATTTTTTGGTTTTACAGTATCTCCCCTTCTCATTTCTTCTATATGATTTTCATGAAGTCACCTGACATAAACTGTCTACATACCATGATGAGCTTTCCTGGAGAGGAAATACCTCCTATTTTGCAGGCAGTGGAGAAAATCCTCATGAGAATTACAGTAATGGTAGTGAATATTCTATAAACTTTCAGCAATATTCTGTGGGTTTTTTGAATGCATGTTAACTGCAGAAAGTGAGTAGCACCTAAAAGATGACAACTGGCAACTTCATAAGTGTAGCTCATTGAGTTTATCTAGCTCAAATCCAGAAAGTTCTTGATGATTCTCCTTCTCATTGAAATATGTTTTAATGAGTTAGGTCAAGTCTGTATCAGGAGCACTTTGCCAGTTTATTTATACTAGCAATACACATCTACCTCAGATGCAACTTACTAGCAAAGTGGTAGTCAGAATAGCGCAGTCTTGTTCATGCATACTTCTTCATTCTGTCTTCAGTGCTGAGAGAAGCTAAAAATCAATTTTGCTAGCTAGCACACTTGTGGAATACCACCAGCATACTCTATCCTGCCACGTGTAGGTGTAGTATCTTACCATATACGTTAAGATGCCTACCAGAAAGAGCCTCTAACGTCTTGTCAGCAATACAGTGAAGATGCGAGAAGTTCAGTAAAGAAGGCTGTGCCTAGTATGGTGACTTGTCTCTACTGAAACATGTTTTTCATTTCAGCTGAAATTCTGATCTTATAAACATTTGAGCGTAACTTACGACAAGCTGATAGTGGCACTGAAGTTGATGAATACATTCTCTTACAGCATTATATTTAGTAAACACTAATTTTAGACTATTTTCTTTATCCCAGGCTCTTGCATTTGACATATGGTTATAGCTGGATTTAATGCTCCTTACTCTGTTGTGAGGATCAACAAACATTAAAAAAAATCCCTTATAGCGGTTGCGAAAACAGCAAAAATATAAAATGCAAAGAGCTTTCTTATTCTCCCTTTTTTGGTTGTTGTTTATATGGTTTCTCGTGTGTGTGTGTGTGTATAAGTGTGTAACTGCCATGTTTCAGTTGACCAGAGTTTTCAAAGACCCTAGGCATCTGGGATTGTCCCATTTTATCATATTTATGTCAATTCTAACGTTTGATAAAAAAAGTTGGGAGGTTTTAGATTAATACTGCAAAACTTAACTTTTGTACAATAAGCTTTAACATGAAATTCATATGATTTGTGGATTCAGGTAAACAAGTAGTAATTCCTTTAGGATTATAATATCTATTGATATAAGTATAGTTGGTGTGTATGAGTAATCTAGAAACTTGATGTATAAGCTTTTCTTTGAAATTTGTCCTAATTTGCAGCCAACAAATGAAATTGTTGCAATTATTTGACTAGATAATATACTTTTTTCTGTTTCTATACAGAACTGTTTTTGTTTCTGTACTGTGCAACTCCTCACCATGGTACGTCTAAGCTATCTCTTCTTTAATTGGTTCAAAAGATAATTTCCTTAACGTTTTCATTCACAATTTATAAAAAGTTCTATTTACCCTGCTATGCCTACTTGTTCTTAATAAATACCCACACTACCTGGGAGTGAATGTAAAAATAACTTGAGAGTGAGAAGTGTATTTTGGTAAGAACCTGAAAAAAAAATCTTTTGTTTCTTTTTAATTACCTAAAATCTACAATACTACTCATAAGACTCTTTCTTAGAGAGAGACTTGTGCATGCAATACATTCTTAGAACAATTAGTAAAACTGCAGGCACATCTGAAGGCATATTCTGCATTTTCAGTGAAACATATTTTGAATAAGTAGCTGATCTATTGAGTAGAGTTGTCCATTGATTCTAAAGATATTTTTTTGTGTGCTTAGACAAATCAAGATGGTAATCATTTATAATTTCTTGCCTTCATGAAAAGGAGTGATGAATAATATGATTGGAAGGAATGCGTGAGTCATGAAATGGGGAGCTGGGCAATCATGGGAAAATTCACTTTAAAAACTCTCTTCTGCTTACCAGGATCCATAATATGAGTTCAGTTTTCTGCAACATAATTCAGAAATTATGATGGTTGAGGTTTTAATAAAAGCCTTGGATGGATGAACAACAACTCTCTAAGTCGATTTGAACATTGGTTGGTGGGTTATAAAAAGGAGTTCTTTAACATTCAGCTAAAAGTGATCGTGGATACGATGATCAGAGGACAGTCTCTCTTCTGACCCCCGTATGAATGTGAAAATAAAATGTCTTAAAATATACTACAGTTAATATGGAGTGAATGTAGACTCTATGGTGCTGAAAGTATCTGCACTACTATGAAACAGCTTTTAAAAGCTGTTAAAATATTGATAACTTGGTAGAGCACTTCAGAAACTCTTATTTCTATTTCAGAAGTAGATCTGTGTAGCCACTCCACATTTGTACTCTTTTTCTTGGGTGTACAACTACATGTAAAAGAGAATAAAACCAAGTATTGTTACTAAATAAATGGCTTAGTTTGTCATAGCTCCACCCACAAAAAATCCATCTGGTTTTCAGCTTTTCTCCCATACTAAAATCATCAAGCATGTATTAAAAAATTGCTCGGTAGAATCAAGCACCAACTCTGTGTCCCAGGCAAGACTCACATAACCAGCTGTTGTTCTCCCTGCAGTGACCTGGGCTAGGCAGCCTAGCATCTGCCTCTGTTTTCTTTTCAGTGACCCAAGCCAGATTTCTTCAAAGCCTATTGCTGATATTTTCCCTGCAGTCACTCATGCTAATTTCTTTTACATACTACAGCTGTTTTTGAAAGATCTCTTTCCTTTTTCTTTTCTGACTTACTCTTTCTGTAAATTTAAAGAGGTGATTTTTAAAATTGCTGGGTAATGTTGACCATAGGACCGTTCTGGTTGTCTTGCTTTAAGGCATATGTCAGCACTATAGAAAAAGGGCAAATTAGGTTTACTTTCCAAAGGAAAGCTCAGTCTTGCCTGTTGTTCTTATGGACAAACAATCCTGATCTTGAACTGAGTTAATTACATTCCTTTGACTTGTGAGAATCAAGGTGAAGCTGTTGGTGGTGGCTTGGGACAGAGCAGAGTTCAGAAACATTCAGAAACAAAAAGGAAGATGTCTTGCTCTGTGAACAAACAGTATGAAAAAATTATGTGGCAAAATGCTCTAAATGAGAATAAAAAGCTATTAATGATATAAACCTATTAATTATAGGATTAAGCTGACCTCGGGAAGGCAATATTGCTAAATAGTTAAATGCAAAACAGTAAAGTATAAGTTTGCTATTTTGGGGGAGAGAGAGCTCAGCTTTCACAATCATTGCCTATGGAAAATCTTTTAGAAAGCCTTATTTTTTTTCAAGTAAAACCAAAAGTCTGTTTTTTCTTTTTTTCTGTAAGACATTCAAATATTAAAATGACCCAGATGTTCTTGGTTCTTTGCACATTTTATAGTGACTATATTATAGGAGAGATTGTGTACCTTGCTTTCAGTTTGCAGTCTTAAAAATTCCTTTGGCAACTCCAAAACAGTTTATGGGGGCATAACGGGGGGAGGATTTAAAAAAAAAAAAAGTACTCTGGCTACTACTGAGTGACTGGAATTTGCCTTAGCTGAAAATGCAAATGATATGCATAATATGAACATTTTACCCTTTCTAAGTCAACATGAAGTACTTTTTCAGTCATCTTTGTTCTGGGACAACTAGTCTAATTATTGTTTGAATAAATACTGCTCTACATTATAAATTGAAGCATAGTAAGGATGATTGATTGGGGGAATCTCTTCAGAAACTGGAGAAGGTAGCCTTGCTAAGCCTCTTTCCCTAGCCATGTGTTCTCACCACTTTTATGCAGGCTACTGCTTGTGCATCCATGCATTCTTTTGCTATGTTAGTTTTAATCTTTATCACTTTTCTGATCTGACTACATTAGTGCTAGTTCAAGGAAGGAGTGAGAAAAAGACAGTTGAAGGGGATAGGAGGCAGTCATGAAGCAATACTCGGAGCCAGTGCCTAGGTATGGTGTCAAAGGATACTGCTGCCAGGTACATAAAACGCACAGGGTAATAATCACTTACTGTCTCTGAAGTTTATCTTGCTGTGTTTTGCAACAGCAGGAGTGCAAATTATAACATGTTTGGTTACTTCTAACTCTGATTTACTCATTTCTACTTTTGTTGATCTTCTTCAGAAAGTACATCATAATTTTAAAAACTCTTAGACACCAGAAAAATTAATACAGAAGAAAACCCTTTATTGTCTGAAAGAAATGAGCCATTTGGCTCAATATGATAGGGCTTTTCTTAAGTAAATTCTCTGTGATGCATTGTTTCTTCAGTGTTCCTAAGTTGTCTAAGGTAAAAATTTATGCGTAATTTATAAGGCTTAGTTGACATCCTGTGTATAGAAATTCAAATTTTATCTTGTAATTTTTCTTGTATACACCTCCATTAGTTCATCTGTCTCGTACGCCTTTGGTTCTCAACATTTACCAAAATTTTTCCCTACAAAGGATTTCTTTCCAGTTCTTGTACTCTTCTGGTGCAAACATGAATGAATGTTCAAATCCTCTGTGTTCAAAACTCATGCTCTAGTTAAATTCAAGATTCGTGTCAATGTGTGTGTATATATTTTGATTTTAAAGAAATATTTTTGTGTGGTTATTTCATGAAGATCATGCTATCAAGTACAATGTTTTGTTCACATGATACTTTCAGAGTCTTAAAAAAACCCAAAGATAAAAATAATGCATGTGACAAAATATTTGAAGAAATAAGGTTAATACAGTGATTTGGGAAGACGTACATTAACAAGCTATTTAAGGTCCTATTGCTGATTTCTATGTGATTAACACTAGTAATGTCTAAATATCTGTTGAATACAAATAACTTGAGCGAAAACATTTATGGTTTCCCATAAATGAAATTACAGAATCACAGAATAGTTGACGTCAGAAGGCACCTTTGAAGATCATTTTGTCCAACCCCTCAACTTAAAGCAGGGTCAGCTAGAGCAGGTTCCTCAGGACATTGTCTGGTTGGGTTTTGAATATCTGCAAAGATATTCAAAGCTGCAACTGCTCTGGACAACCTGTTCCAGTCTTTGATTGTCCTCACGGTAAAAGACATTTTTTGTATTTTTAAGTGGGATTTCTTGTATTTGTATCCATTAACTTTTGCCTGTTCACTGGATACCACTGAGAAAAGTCAGGCTCCATCTTCTGTACTCCCTCCCATCAGAAGTGTCTAGAAATAGGTAAAATCCCCTGAGCCTTCTCTTCTCAAGGCTGAACAATCCCAGCTCTCAGCATCTGCTCGTACTTCATATGCTTCAAACCCTTAATCATCTTTCAGGCCCTCTGCTGGACGCAGGGGAGCCCAGAACTGCATACAGTACCCCAGAAGCATATCACCAGTGCTGTTTAAAGGGAAATAATCACCTCCCTCAACTTTCTGGTAATACTATTCCTAATGGTCTTGGCCTTTTTTGCTGTTAGGACACGTTGCTGGCTCATGGTCGACTTGGTGTCCACTAGGATGCCCGAGTCCTTTCCTGCAAAGCTGCTTTCCAGACACTTGGCCCCCAGCCTGTAGTGTGGCGCGTGGGGTAATTCTTTTTGGTGATTGATGTGAGGCTGACCAGCCTGTAGTTCCGTGGATCCTCCTTCCTGCTCTCCTTCAAGAGAGGAGTGGCATTTGGTTTGCTGAAGTCCCCAGGACCCTGCCGTGATCTCCATGCCCTTTCAAAGATTACTGTGAGTGGCCTTGGAATGAGATTAGCGAGCTCCTTCAGCACTTGTGAGTCCATCCCTTCAGGGCCCATGGACTTGTGTACATCCAGTTTGTTTAAATATTCCCAAACTTGATCCTGCTCCACCTGGATCAGTATACTGTGCCCTGGACTTTCACACTGGTTTCATGGACCTGGGATTGCTGAAGGCTTGTCTCACCAGTAAAGACTGAGGCAAAGAAAGCATTGAGGATCTTGGCCTTCTGTTTGTCTTTTGTTCCCATTCAGCAGTAGGCCCACACATTCCCTAGTCTTCCTTTTGCTGCTGATGTACCTGATGCCCTCCAAATCCCTTGCCACATTCAACTCCAGCTGGGCTTTGGCTTTCCTAACCCCATCTCTACATATTCAGATGATGTCTCTATATTCCTCTCGGGTTACCTGTCCCTGCTTCCATCTCCTGTACACTTACTTTTTGTGTTCAAGTTCTGCCAGCTGCTCCTTGTTCATCCATTCAGGTCTTCTACCATGTTTACTTGTTTTCCTGTTTTTTGGGATGAACCATTCTTAAGCTTGGAGGAGGGCATCCTTGACAATTAACCAGCTTTCCTGGGCCCTTCTCGCCACAACCATGTGCCGTGGGATTCTTCCAAGCAGATCCCTGAACAGGTCAGAGTCTCCTCTACTGAAGTCTGGGGTTATGATCCCGCTTTTTGCTTTTTTCCCTCTCTCAGGATGCTGAATTCCACCATCTCATGGTCACTGCAGCTAAAGTTGCCTCCAGCTTTTATATCCCTGATCAGTTCTTCCTTGTTTGTAAGTATTAGGTCCAGCAGAAAGCCTCCCACTCAACAGCTCCTTGATAATTTGTGTCATGAAGTTGTTGTCAATGCACTCCAGAAAACCTCTGGATTGCTTGTTCCATGCTGTGTTGTTCCTCAAGCAGGTACTGGCATGGTTAAAGTCCACCACGAGGACCAGGGCCTGCAAATGTGAGGGGAGTCATAGAGTGTTACCCAAGGGATTGTTCCACTCAGATTAAGTTGTTAAAGGTAAGAAGAAATAGTTCCTTTTCAAAAGGGAGAAGGGGTAGAATATATGGAATAGGTTAGAAAAAAAGTTACTTTCTTGTCTGATATTAGGAATTGGTCATTGGCCTGATTAGGTAGAAGGGATTTGGGGTAGAGATCTTATTTTTACCCAGATATTGTATATGAAGCAAGAGATTAGTGAATATTTTGCTAAAAAGATTAGACAATTGCAACTAAATATTTTTCATTTCCTTATGCATTATGAACAATGCTTCTGTGAAAACATGATCATCCTCACTATTTCTTTTGACAACCAGTTCCACAAAAATTTCTACTAACAGAGGATTAAATATATGGAAAGAAGACTGGAGAAGGAAGGGGTCGCATGGAAAAAGTGCCAAAAGTCCTGTGATGCAAGGTTTCATTTTTGTCACTGATTATTTTCTGATATTCAGTCTTTTACCTTCAGTTATATTTTTTAAATATATTGTTGTTAGAAGTACACCTGAAGTTTAGTGGGATTTTTGTTTTGGGTTTTTTTTGTTGGTTTTTTTTTGTTTGGTTTTTTTTTAAATTTTTAGAGTAGGACAGTTAGAGTATGCTAGAGACCTCGTGTTTGAGCTTTGGAAGTTGCAATGTTCTAGCTTTCTTACATTGTTCTCAAGCAGGTAGTGTGCCCATAATCTTAATAATTTAAGAACAGCACAGACACAGCTGAAGTGCATTCCATTCATTCAGTACAAGAGGCGTTACTGGTTCCATATGGTTGTGTCTACCAACCTGTTAGCTAAAATGTGGTTAGAAGTTGAGTTGCTTTCTGTCATGCTGCCTTTGTTATGCTGATTACAGGAGTATGTTACTCCATAAGTCTGGGCATTTCTTTACATAGAGCATGATTTTTCACTGCACACTTATTATGCCTTTTATTTGTTATATGAAACAGCAAAATGAAGTGGTTTGCGTAACACTTTTTTTGAGCAGAATACTGAAAAGATCATAGCATATGCTGGTGTTGGTGTATACTCAAAATGGCTGGTTTATTTCAGGGATAGGCTATACATCCCCCAAGATGTGGGCAACATGAATGAGGCCTGCTTCTACTACTAAATAATAAACCTCCTTTAGTCCCTTATGTAATGTCACTTCCTATCGTATCTCAATTTATTTCATCCATTTCAGTCTTTGAGGATGATCCGTATGTGTAGAAAGAAAAGAAGACTTTACAGGAGGATAGACCTGAATGTCTGCGTTCGTGTCTGAGCTGTGATAATGACATTTTTTTTTTTTTCTTCAAAATCAGACTTTTACACATTGCTGGCCTGACTGGGCTGACTAGCTGAGTGACTTGCATGTTAAAACTAAAAATAAAATCAATCAATCAAAAGCTTCCTTCAAGAGGAAGGGAAAAATGGGCTATTTTTACAATTTTTTTCCAAGTATTTCTAAATTGATGTGGTTGACTTTTTTTGATGAAACATATGGGAGCGAGCTGGTTGGTTTTTGGTTTTTTTTTTTTTTTTCCTTTTCCCCAGAGTCTTCGGGTAGTGTGAAGCCATTATGACAACTAATTCAGATGACTCAGAGGTCAGTTCAACATCTAGTGATAGTCCAGGCTTCGGTTTGTAACCCTGAAGTTACAGGTTACAGGTCAAGAAGTTATCTGATTCTTAAGAGCTTGCATGGATTTTTACAGACATTGTTTTGTAGTGGGTATTTTTGCTTAAAATGATTTGCAAGCGCTGGTTGTGGAAGGAAAAGAACTCTTAGGAACATTTTCCTAAATAAAAGCCTATCTCATTTGTTGTAGTCTATTGAAAATTTCTTGTTTAAGGTTCCTATTCAGAAATGTACCTAGCAGTATCCATAACTTTGGCTTAACTTGCATACCTTGTATTTAGCTCTGGTTGCTATTTTTTGTTGGTGGTGAACAGAAAAAAGTCTTTGGTAGCTCAGGTTAAAATGCAGCTCTGGAGAATCTTGGAGGTTAAACCTATGCTTTCTGCCAAAATGGTAATGATGGATGCGTTGTTGATTTGTACACCTCAGAGAGTGTTGCTGTGAGAATCGGGAGGTGACAAGTTCGGTTCCTAATTCACTGCCACATACGCTGTGTTGCCCTCCTCTGCCTCACTTCTGTTTGGTAAAGTGGAGATGACAGATTTACTGAATGGTAAATGCAGATAAAACTGAGTGTTCCTTTCTTCTTCCTCATCTCAAGGTTTTGTCAGAATGTACAAATAGCTGTGATGAAAAAATGTGAGGAAAGGAAACTAGATTGATGGAGGTGAAAAATCACACCAAGAGTGACTGAGAGTGAGAAAATCTGTGAACCTGTGCCTTAGGTGAGGATGTTTTGTCAAAACTGACACTTGCCAACATGATTCTTCTTTTGGGATAAATACAATTATAAATTTACCCGGTACTCCCTTAGGGACATTTCTCATAAGCAGACATTATTGACTATAGATGGACCCAGAACTGATTAGGAGCATGAAGAAATGCACTTAGTTTCTTATGCACTGTGTATGAGAATTTCTCATACACTTTCTTTGTATTCTTATAGAGGCAGTGAAGATTTCAGTGAAACTTTCTAATTGGGTAAATTAAGGCTGATTTACTCTTCTCCTTGGGCTTGATACTTCTCACCCCAGTTTTTTAATTTCAGTCACTTTTTTTGTTTAACCTTTGAAGGAAATCTAAGTGAGTCTACATACCTAAAACATTACTAAATCATTTATATGTGAGAGAGGTCATTTGGGAAGTTTCTGATTATATCAATAGCTATAATTGCATTTTAATCAGAAAAAGATCAGGTATTGAATCCTCTTTTCTTACCAAAATTGTTTCAACCTTTATATTAGCCCATTATTTTCTGTGACCAGCTATCACTTTGGAATGCTTTTGCATAAGGGTATGAACAAACTCAAGAAGTGAAGTCTGGACACAGTGTTTGTGGTGTGGTTTTTGGTTTTTTTGGGGGGTTTTTTTGAACCTATAAGGAAACCTGTACAGCAGTAAAACTTCATTGTATACCTGCATTCAAGACTCTTAGTAAGGGAATTGGTGTCCAAATCCATTTTTCTCCAAGTCAAAAAGTCCATGCACTTGTTCGAGAAAGATGCCATAATAAGTTGGCATCAAAATTTAAATGACAAAACTGCTTCCTGGATCTCTTTATGGGACCTATGTCTGGTTTGTATGAGCAACAGGCAACATACTTTGTAATTTTTTTTAATTTGACTACAGTAAGTACTTTCTTATGAATCTAAATAACTGACTCCAAGGGCAAATGACTTCTGGCTCAGTGATCTGATGCTGGGATCAAGTGTATTTTTATCTTTGGTAGGTTTCCCAAAGTATGTTCCCTCTGTCTACTAAGACCTAAGTTCTTTGAAGGCTTTTTTGGCCCAGCTGCTGAGGAAAGCATAGATATCAATACCGTGCTTGTGATTTAGTCTCCAAGTTTTGTTGTATTTACAATATTGAATTTTTTTAGATTTGGAATTGTTTTAGAACATCCCGTGTCATAGTGATAAAAATACTCAGCCCTTATAACAGTGTTGTTCTCTTGAAAATTTTGGGAGAGTGAGTTCAGCTTGTGCTTGGTTGGTCGCAGCAGATGATGATCTGTGTTTTAAATGAAGAAAGGAAATACCCTACCATACAGTAAAATTGGAATACAGATTTTACAGTCTTACTAAAAAGAATAATTGATGTTTGAGAAATACATAGGATAATTAATTGCTTTCAAAGAATCATCTTAAATTTCCTGTATTTGTGAAAACTTTTTGTATTGTTAAAAGTAGTGTGAAAACATATTTGTATGTCAGCTATTTTGGACTTGTTCATAGTAGTTCATACTGTACTTTTCTCTATATTGAGATTAATGATGAGAAAAAGGGTAAGGCATTTTTGTTATGGCCAATTTATTTCATTTCAGACTGTATTATCATTTGGTGAAAGCCCTATTGATTAGCCTTCATAGCTTTACAGAGCTTTTCTTCTAAGCACTTAAAGTTTGAGTTGTCTCAGTCCCATAGGACTGAAAGAAAGCTGTTAGTACCGTGAAATTCTTCTTCTGTGTGTTTCCAACAGCTTGAAGCCTCTCCTTGGAATGCAAAATATTAGCACATTAGTGTTATTAACCCCTTTAGTACAAAATGCTTTTGGAAGTAAAAATATTTTTGTATCTTCAAAGTCTGGATTGTTTCTTCTATATGAGTACAGTTTCTTAAAGCTGAAAAATGTGTTGCTGTGCAACAAACAGATGCTGCTCTAACAATGCAATACATTATGTACCAAAAATGATCTTGGTTTTAATCATAGATGCTGATTTAATGAGACAAGACTAGCTTACATCAAAAATGGATTTAGGGTGTGATTTTGTTTTCTCTGTGTTTTCTCTACATAATTAATAGGAATATGGTACCTTATATATTCTGTTTTAAATTTGAAAGTGTACTTTGGTTTTATGCCATTTTATACTCCTGGTTTCTAATTCTGCCTTGTATAATACTCTTTTTTTATTCCTTTTTGTGATATGAACACAAGGGCATTAGTAAATCTTGTATCTTTAATGTATTTCCTCAAAAAGTATTGCCTTTTTACAAAACCGTTCTGTTTATGCTTAATCCTTCCATTTTGCCCTCATCTTCTTTTTCATTCATTTTCTGAACGTTTCCTGTCCAGTGTCTTCATCCTGCATTTACCATGTGGGACATGTAAGATGTTTGTCTGTAAGTAATGTTAGTTTATGGATCAGAAAAACAATGCTAATCAATATCTTCAGACACTATCAGTACTTTATATCTTGAGAATATGCCTGACCCCCTGGGAGCATTTCATTGTTGATATCTCTTCAGTTTAACTTTCATTTTATTCTGCAGATGTTTTGTAACTCAGCGTTAGTTGCTAGCTCTAATCCTTCTATCACCGGTATAAATTTTGATTGACAATTTTACTTTTAGATAAAGTCAGATAATACTACACTTGGGGGGGAAAAGTCTTCATATTGTGTTTTTAATTCCACTGAACCCAGCAGAGTTAAATGTAGTTTGGATGCACAGGGAAGAATTAATGATTGGAAGATACAGAGTTGGTAAATTATTTATTCTGGCCCTGAGGAAGCTGAAAAGCTGAGTGAAAGACTAATAAATCATTTGTGGTAGTGCTGGTTGTCACTTCCAATTATTTTAGACGGTTTTGTGATAAACTGCAGCACCTGCTAGATATCCCTGCACCATCCCTTGATGCTTGCAGTGCAGCTTGTTCAGTCGATTATCAAAGGCAAATTTGTCTAAAGTTTCCTCAGGTTGGAAAGAGAATTACTTTTCTCAGTCACCCCTTCCCCCATATTTTAAGCTCCTTTTTCATTGCATGCGTGAAATAGATAAAATCGATGAGATATGTAGAATTTTATTGACATAATGTACGTTCAGGTATGGTCGATTGAACCACTGAGGAACAGGATGAGGGGTGATGTGTCTGTGTGAGTGTAAACGTACCCTTGAAAGGCTGGCTTGTTTTCATCTTTCTGAATAGCAGCTGTTTCTAAGGTATGAAAACTAGTATTCATCCTCTGTTCTTGAGGATTGTGTTGGAGCTAGAGCTGAAGTTACAGAGGAGACAGACTTGAATATCAGTTGACTTTGTCACTTGTTAAACTTTTCTATTGCTTTTATTCAGAAAGTCTTCGTTTAAAATTACAATTACATGTACAGAAGCCCTGTTGATCCTCAGCGTGCAACACTTGAATAAATAGATTAAGGCAGAGAAAAGCAGTTGGAGGACTGGAGAGAAGATTTAGAAAGAGCAACAGAGTGATTTTCAAGAAGGAGAGGGAGCAAAACGTTGGAAAGATTAAGGTTGTTGGTAGAGAAAGACTGAAAGTAAGATGAATGGTGAAGGAAGAAAGAACTGGGATGGGTTAGTGGAAGGCAGCTGTTTCTTTGTGCCACCTCACTGAGAATAGTGTTGTTAGGCATTGTCTCATTTAGCTGCAGTCGGACCACTCTTTTCTTTGAGACAAAAGAACCAGGCCTACCCTGAAAATATTTGTCTTTCCAAACTGAAAAAGTGGTAAAATGTAATGCCATTCTATATGCATTGCTTGCAAGCTTCTAAATAGGTTGTTTCAGAAAAGAAAAGAGTTTTAGAAAGTTGAGCTCAAAGTTCACTTTGTGTGTTGTCTGAAGGATGGGGAGGAGGGAGCTCGTGGTTGTGTAAGCACTCATGTATTCTATTTCTGCTCATCTTGGGGAAAGGACTGCAAAAATTGAAAATTGCATTTATTTTAAAAATTAGAGTGCATCAAGTAGTCAGCTTAAAGCTGTTGAGATTCTCTTTCACGTCTCCATTATTGGTGAAAGGATGCATCTTACACACAGTGCCAAAAGACTTGCTAGTAAAAGTTGAATGCTGTAACTTAACAGTTATACAGTAAGTTTTCATTATCTTTTCCGTTATCTTCCTAACCTAATCCATCCAAATAACATTGAATTCTAAACAGTCTGCGTCAATACAACCTACAACTTCAATCCTTGAAAGGTAAAAAATTCAAGTTTTTTTTTACATTTATTTCCATTTTTCCATTAGTGGGTCCCAGCTTGGAATTTCAAGTGAAATCTTTGTCTTAGGAAGTGATGGTATTTTGACCCAGATAACTAGTTCAAGACAAATCAGAGAAGTGACCATGCTGACTAAAATCAGAATTAAAAAGGCTTTGTTTTCTTGCTCTAAATCTTTTTCAGATAGACTTGTTTTTTTCATTGTGCTCCTGTAGGTCAGGAAAGAATCAGATGGAAATACCAAGTACAGTCACCTTGCTTCACCAGATGACTTCAATACAGAGAGATCTGCAGAATTTCAGCTCTAGATCTGTGAACTTTAAGAAAGCTCCATGAATACATCTGTTCAAGTTTCAGAAAGTAGATACTAGGTGCCAGAAAAACATACTAAGCTCTGTCAAGGGGTTCTTGTTAAGTTGTCTGGGGGGGCAGGATTTTTTGCTCTGTTTCCTGGAAGCTTTTTTTAATGTATCAGTGTCCATTATATGCAACCACTGATGACAGTATAGAAAGGACAGGCTGTGGAAGCTACTATGTATTACTATAATTGTATTACTATTAGAGAGTGTTTCTGTAAGCGTAGTATATCTGATGGTAACAGAAATCAGTGGAATTTTTTTGTGCAGCTTGAATCAGGCGTGCATTCATGATTTGAACATCTAGACTTACATGGATATTAATCATTGAGTTTTTACTTTCTTATGTTCCCAAAGAAAGGTGGTGTCCATAGTAAATGTTGGTTTTCAAATAAATATACTTTTGCCGTAGTAGTTTTATATTTATTTATTGCTAAACACAATTGGTATATTTATGCATTTTTTAAAAGCAATTACAGACTTTAACATGTACAAAATTAATAATTTTTATAGTTTTGCATGAAAATGGAAGACCAATTTATTTTTGGGACTTCTAAAATTCATCATTTATATCCAGTTCATATAGAGTTAAGTGCACAAAGATAGCAATGTGTAATTTTTTTAAGGTAATTTCATTTACAGGATAAGTATGCTGGATATATGTTAAAAGAGGAAGAAGAAAAAAAATGCATTTTGAAATTAAAATGGATTTCTTTTATGAGATATTGCTTATAATAAACTGAACTGTTAACCGTGCTTTAAAAAAACAGTGAATTTTATCTTCAGACAATTTTTTAATTCTTAATTTAAAATAGGAGAACAAGTCTTCCTGCTTTTCCTATTCAGATAAGATGTTTAGCACCCACCTGAGAGACTGTCACAGTCTGAGATGCTGAGTCATTGAGCAAACTATTTCCAGGTTTTCACCCATCTTTTCTTTATACCTTTAGCAGTGAGGCTTATGACAACCACGGTGACTTGGGCCAGACACACTTCTAACCTAGTCTCCTTTCTCCAGCCCGTCTGAAGAAAGATGCTCAGGGAGAAGTTTGAGAAGCCTGTGACATTATTTCCCGCATACACTCTTCTGCTTTCTGGAGATCTGAAAGCTTTTGGGCAAGGAGAATCAGCAATTGTGTCTTTTTATCTAGCAACTTTCAGCTGCATTGTTCCCCTCCCCCCCCCCCCCCCGGTTTTCTCTCTCCTCCAAAAAAGTGGTCACTTTTTGAACCTCTGTAAAGTTTTAATGTCCTGTGGCAAGGAGTTCCATGGCTTGACTTTTAACTCTGAGAAGAAATAGCTCCTTTTGTTTGTTTTGGAAATGCCACTTACTAACTTCATTTAATTTTCCCATTCTCCATTTCTGTGAGATTACAGCAGCAAACACATAAAGACTGATTTTTTTTTTTTTTAATTTAAATTAATTTTCATAAATAATGTTATGCCCTAAAATGGATTGCCATGATTTCAGTTTTAATTTTAAATATATTTTAGAAGGAATAATATTTAACTTAAATATTTCAAAATGTATACATCTTTAGCCTAAGGCATTTGGCTTTTTGACTTGGGGATGAGAAAAGATAGGGTCACTTATCTGAGCTTCCTTAAATGGGAAAAGAAATGAAAGGATATTTTTCACAGTATTTTATCTTTTCATAACAATGTTTTCCACAAAATACTGTCAATGAGTTCCACAGTGTAGGAAATCTGTTGTTATTCACTGTTACAAAGCTGCAATTATTTTACCTTTTAAAAACTTCCTCATGTTATGAAACAGAAAGGAACCTAATCCATTATGACTTCCGTTGAGCATCATCCAGGATGAAGAGGCAGACAAAATATTCTATAAGCAACTGGGAGAAGTCTCACAATTGCTAGCCCTTGTTCTCATGGGGGACTTCAACTTACCAGATATCTGCTGGAAATACAATTCAGTGGAGAGGAGACAGTCTAGGAGGTTCCTGGAGTGTGTGGAAGATAACTTCCTGACACAACTGGTGAGTGAGCCAACTAGGGAATGCACCCCGCTGGACCTGTTGTTTGCGAACAGTGAAGGACTTGTGGGTGATGTGATGGTTGGAGGCCGTCTTGGGCATAGTGATCATGAAATGATGGAGTTTTCGATCCTCAGAGAAGTAAGGAGGGGGTTCAGCAGAACTGCTACCTTGGACTTCCAGAGGGCAGACTTTGGCCTTTTTAGGAGCCTGGTTGACAGAGTCCCTTGGGAGGCAGTCTTGAAGGGCAAAGGAGTCCAGGAAGGCTGGACATTCTTCAAGAAGGAAATCTTAAAGGTGCAGGAGCAGGCTGTCCCCATGTGCTGAAAGACGAGCTGGCAGGGAAGAAGACCGGCCTGGCTGAACAGAGAGCTTTGGCGGAAACTCAGGAAAAAAAGGAGAGTTTGTGACCTTTGGAAAAAGGGGCAGGCCACTCAGGAGGACTACAAGCATGTCGTGAGGTTATACAGGGAGAAAATTAGAAGGGCCAAAGCCCAGCTAGAACTTAAATCTGGCTACTGCCATAAATAAAGAATGTTTCTATAGATACGTTAGCAACAAAAGGAGGGCCAAGGAGAATCTCCATCCTTTGTTGGATGCGGGGGGAAACATAGTGACAAAGGATGAGGAAAAGGCTGAGGTACTTAATGCCTTCTTTGCCTCAGTCTTTAATAGTAAGACCAGTTGTTCTCTGCGTACCCAGCCCGCTGAGCTGGAAGACAGGGATGGGGAGCAGAATGAAGTCCCCATAATCCAAGGGGAAACGGTTAGCAACCTGCGACACCACTTGGACACACACAAGTCTATGGGGCCGGATGGGATCCACCCAAGGGTACTGAGGGAGCTGGCGGAAGTGCTCACCAAGCCACTTCCCATCATTTATCAGCAGTCCTAGCTAACTGGGGAGGTCCCAGTTGACTGGAGGTTAGCAAACGCGACGCCCATCTACAAGAAGGGCCGGAAGGAGGATCCAGGGAACTACAGGCCTGTCAGCCTGCCCTCGGTGCTGGAGAAGGTTATGGAGCAGATCATCTTGAGTGCCATCACGTGGCACATACAGGACAACCAGGCGATCAGGCCCAGTCAGCATGGGTTTATGAAAGGCAGGTCCTGCTTGACTAACCTGACCTCCTTCTGTGACAAGGTGACCCACTTAGTGGATGAGGCAAAAGCTGTGGATGTTGTCTACCTAGACTTTAGTAAAGCCTTTGACACAGTTTCCCACAGCGTTCTCCTGGAGAAACTGGCTGCTCATGGTTTGGACAGGTGTACTCTTTGCTGGGTAAAAAACTGGCTGGATGGCCGGGCCCAAAGAGTTGTGGTGAATGGAGTTAAATCCAGTTGGCGGCCGGTCAGAAGTGGTGTTTTCCAGGGCTCAGTATTGGGACCAGTTCTGTTTAATATCTTTATCAATGATCTGGACGAGGGAGTCGAGTGCACCCTCAGTAAGTTTGCATACGTCACTAAGTTGGGCGGGAGTGTTGATCTGCTTGTGGGTAGGAAGGCTCTACAGAGGGATGTGGACAGGCTGGGTTGATGGGCCAAGGCCATTTGTGTGAAGTTCAACAAGGCTAAGTGCCGGGTCCTGCACTTGGGTCACAACCACCCCATGCAACGCTGCAGGCTTGGGAAAGAGTGGCTGGAAAGCTGCCTAGCGGAAAAGGACCTGGGGGTGTTGGTCGACAGCCAGCCAGCTGAGTATGAGCCAGCAGTGTGCCCAGGTGGCCAAGAAGGCCAATAGCATCCTGGCTTGTATCAGAAATAGTGTGGCCAGCAGGACTAGGGAAGTGATCGTCCCCCTGTACTTGGCACTGGTGAGGCCACACCTCGAATAACGTGTTCAGTTGTGGGCCCCTCACTACAAGAAAGACACTGAGGTGCTGGAGTGTGTCCAAAGAAGAGCAATGAAGCTGGTGAAGGGTCTAGAGCACAAGTCGTATGAGGAGCAGCTGAGGGAACTGGGGTTGTTTAGCCTGGAGAAAAGGAGGCTGAAGGGAGACCTTATCGCTCTCTACAACTACCTGAAAGGAGGTTGTAGCGAGGTGGGTGTCGGTCTCTTTTCCCATGTAACAAGCGACAGGACAAGAGGAAGTGGTGTCAAGTTGCTCCAGGGAAGGTTTAGATTGGATATTAGGAGAAATTTCTTCACCAAAAGGGTTGTCAAGCATTGGAACAGGCTGCCCAAGGAAGTGGTGGAGTTGCCATCCCTGGAGGTATTTAAAAGATGTGTAGACATGGTACTTAAGGACATGGTTTAGTGGTGGACTTGGCAGTGTTAGGTTAGTGGTTGGACTAGATTATTTTAAAGGTCTTTTCCAACCTAAACAATTCTATGATTCTATCTCAGTAGGATTGCTTTTTAATGATCTTACATGCATTTTCAGAAAAAAGGTGACATAGAAGAGTTTTCCTCCAATAAATAATTAGTGATCTGTCTTTGCGTACTGCAGAATGCAATAATGCCGTGAAGGTAATTTGAGTGCTAAAGGCAAACTATAAAGAACATTATCCCTGTTTTCCTTAAAAAAGAAGAGTGTGGATTCCAGATCGCTGAAGACACGCGTTGATTCGTTGAGCTAGACTGCATACAGTGATTAAAATATTGATTTAAAGACAGTTTATCCCTTCTATAAATATCTAAGTAGTGCACTTTCTTTTCCAATTAAGTTAATTTTAGGAGCTATTCCCAAATAATGAATCCTTTTTTCTCTGCTGTTGAAAAATAGTGATAAATTATAGAGTTAGTAAGCCGTATATCACTTATAGGGTAATTATTGGAAACTATTTTAAGAGTTGTGGTAGGAGTATATCTGGAAAAAAATCCCAAGGATAGCTAACCTTGATTCAAGCATGGGTGGTCATACATATCTAATTTACTGGAGTTCTTTATTATATTTCTGCCATAAGAGGTAGGAAGAATACACTGTATACAGTGCAGTCAGCTGTTCAAAACAATTTTGGCTAACAAGCTATGGAACACAGGAGAAGATAGAACTGAATAGAAAAAAAAAAGATAAAACCTTTTGTCTTCTACATTGAACCAGATTTTAGATCTGTCTTGTCTTTGTCATTTAAAGCAGGTATCCACAAAGCACAGCAAAGGTATTTGCCAATGAAAAGTGATTCATGTGTGAAGGTGATTGTCAGCTTTTTAGCGTTTGCTTCCTTTGGAACAACAGTGTGAAGTGAATGGTATAAAAAGAGGGGTAAACTTCCGCTAGTAATGGTAGGTAAGGTGGTAGGAGCATGGCAACTGTTGGCAGACAAATGTAATACCGAGGTGGACTGGGATCTTGCCTCTCTGCTGAGGTCCAACACTCTCTTCCCCACAGTGTTGCTGGGCAACGCTCCAGTGGTGCAGTAAGTGCTGTGTTCCATCAGTCTCTTCCAAGGGAAGAAGTGTTAGCAAAAGAAAGTCTTGTTTTGTATTAAGTGTTTTAAAAACATTTTGATGTGTAGGTTAGCAAGAGCAAGAAAGGCACTTTGGACTTGGAGTTGATGATGATGGTAGTTGTTACCTGCTGGGAATGTTTGTTTTGTGGTCTTGGACCAACCTCCAAGAAAGTTCTGTCCTTCATGTGAAAGAGTTTTGTCTTTCTAATCATAGGGAATTTTCTTCCCCATGGAACTTTGGGTAGTCATTTAAACTAAAATCAAGCAAGTGCACAGAAGAGAAAGCTCAAAACCAGATTTTTATGCCTTGATCTTGAAATATGCTGCAGCTGAGCAATGATGAAGATATGAATAATTGAATAACTTTCAGTCATTGCTAGAATGGAGTAGAGTTTTGCAGCTAACAGAAGAGGTGATAAGTGTTTTTTCTGCAGATGCTGCCAAATATCAGGTTAGCGTCAACGAAGAATGTAAGAGTGTTGCTAAGCTACAGAGTAGATTGGCCAATTGTTGGTAAAAATTCTACTAAATTACGTTTTCAGTTGTTTTCTTTTGACCATCCCCTCTCCAGTCTCTTCACTGGGTTCAACATCAGCCAGCTGTTTGTCCATGAGGTGGTTTTCTCCAAGTGCTTTAAGGTGGTGACATGATCACAGGAGGCAGTTGGAATGGTGTATTGGTACACTGTTAATCCTATGCCTGTGTCACTTACCAAGTCTCGGAACAGCTGCATGTAGATCTTGAGAAGGAGCAGAAAAAGAAATGATACTTTAGAAATTTCACAGGCAAGGGACTCCTGGGAATCATCTGGAGTTTTCTACCAGAATAACTCAAATCACTAATTCAGTAATCAGGACTTGTGTCACTTCTTTTAAAGTAGGTGAGAGTTCAGCATTGGTCAAGGGCTGTTGAGATATACAGAATAGTGAAAATTAATATTTTTTCCTCTTCATTGACAAAGAGATCGTTCAGAGATGCTGCTAAGTGCTTTCTGTCCCTTGCTTGGTCTGAAGCTAAATAAGCTTGTAGTTGGCCTTTGTCAAGTCATTTCATGACTTGCTTAGGGGGACAGGTAACATGATACTGAGGAGTAAACTACCGCTGGTTATGTTTGCTCCCTGTTAGGTTACTGAATATTTAAATGAGGAAGGAAAGATTCTTCAGTCGCTGCACTATTTCTGTCCAGAGTTATGCAAGTTCATGACTCTGCCACAAGAGCCACAGATCATGGATTAAATTTGGATAGCTTTACATCGCAGTCCAAACCTTCATAAAAAAACGTGCTGAAGGTTGAAAGTGTGAGTGATTACTGCTTGTGGAAATGAGCTAAATAGTTCCTTATTGTTGCAAAAGCCTTATATACGTGCCTGATCTTGATAATGCTTTTATGTATTCAACATTGAGAAAGATAATTCTTGGAGAAACCTTTTGAGGCCCATGCTTCACTCTGTATCGCTGCAGTTAGATGGTTACCAGGACCAATGCTATCCAAACATTTCTCTATCATGAATAATCAATTACCACCATGGATATTTCTTTGAGGAAGAATTTGATAGTTTCCTGGACACTCTTGGAAAGACTCCTTAGCCTTGTGGTGTGGCCCCAGCCCAGGCTTTGAGACATATGTTTCAATTATAATACTTTGTTTTCTGTCAATTAACATTTTAATTTTTGGGTGCTATTTTATTTTTTAATCTTTCAGAAAACCTGCTTTAACTAATAGGGAAGCTGGCTGTTTTGATGGGCCGCTATGTTCATGTGTGGAACTGAAATACAGTGATCATTTCAGCATGGTTTTGTCAGTACTGGAATTTGTGGATGCCCTTGGCCCTTTCTGGTGTAACCAGCAGCCTTGGACACTCTTGTTGACCACTGCCTTAAAAAGGCAATGTTCTGTCAAAGGCACTGATTGGGTTGCAGTGATCTTAATTTTGACATCTTTCTTCCCTGTTTAGATTTCCACCAGACTTTCCTGTTTGTTTCTTCTAAATGCCTCCATCCTCCTGCATGGTGTTGGCAATAGATCTCTTGTGGGCTATTCCCAGAAATAACAAGAGTCAGATTAAGGACAAAGTCGCATTGTTGTTCCAGATTGTTAATTTTTCTCTCTAAAGGTTTAGAAGATTAAATTTCAGATATGGAGATTATTGGATAGTATTTGAACACTAATTAAAGGTACTAAATATAAAATTGTGAATATTACTATTCTTTTTGGAAGTTGAAATTTACTTCTTCATTGCAGAACAGTATAGGCTGCTAACTGGACAGTGGCTACAGTCATCTCTTTCTTCACTTTGTTCTTCTCTGGATATTAACATTGTAGATATTTTCAGACCTAGCAGCTTACTATTTCATGATAGAAATCAGGCTGATTAATGTAACCAGCAACTGGAAAAACATAAATATGCTCTTTAACCGAGTCTTTTCTTGACGAAAATGTGTGTAATGAGATGTAATTTTTTAAAAGTCTGTGTTGCTACTTATCCATTGTGGATTTATTTGGGGGGAAAGAGATGCAAGATGTGGGCATTTGATTTCTAACTTCCACATTCAGGATTGCTTATTTGTGTGATGCATTATTTATTTAAATGGTAAATTAGTAAATTTAAGGCATGTGGCATATTTTGTTTTTCTGTCTTGACCATGTTTGTTACTGTCTGTGTATCAGCACTGCTGTTTGCTGAATTGTGCTTTGAAAGGATGCTTTCTTTTAGTAAACTTGAGCTGAAATTTGTTTTTTGCGTAAATCTAGGAAAACGCTGTTACATTGAATATTTGGCTGCAGAATTAGGCTTTGACTTTCAGCCATTAGGTTTCATAGGTAATTCTGTTCTTACTTTATCTAAAGATGGATCACTTCAGGATGCCGTTCTTCAGCATAACATGTTGGGAAAATGTTTTCTTTCATAACAAGAAGTCTGGGAATTGGGAAGGCAAAGATCAAGGCAATTTGAAATCAGTCTTGAATTTTATTTCATGCAAATAGCTTCTGTGCTATTTTCAGCCTGCTGATATTTTGAGTATTGCAGCTACTTGAACACATGTGATTTTTAATGCTACATGCATGCAATGGGAGAGGTAATATAAAATCATTATGTCTGGATAGTCTTCATGATTCACATGACCATAATAATACAAATGAGAGTTTTCATCCTAGCTACAGAAGCACAAGTTTGTGACTGCTTACAAAGTTCTGTTTTAAAAATGTGTGAACTACTTCTTTGGTTTCTGGGCTAATAGCTGTATTTTGAAGAGAAAGAGTTTCACATTGCCCAACTTTTGAGTCTGACATTGGTGACTCTGCTAATTGTAATAGAGCTGTGGAACTGTTTTGTTCCAGATGGAACTTGAATCTGGCTTCTGATTGAGCTGAGTGTCCTTGTAGAGTCTCTTAGCATCTGCTTTGGAAATGTATATAACATTATTCAAAATTTGTACCAAATTAAACCACCCTAAGGCTATAATTCAATTTTTCTTTATTGAGGAATGTATTGTCAACAACTTTATGCCACAGAGTAAAATATGCACTAGATCTATTATTTTTTTGGCTATTAGGTGGTCATTTAGATTACTGTGATTGAATTACCAGGTTCTTCAAGTTTACCTTATCAATTGTAAGTTTACATTAAGGAATTAACAAATATGGTCTTTTTTTTTTTTTCTCTGAAAGTAAATGAGCTTAAATTGATGCTTTCTAGCATTAATAGTTGTATTATATTTTTATTTATAAAATCGTAATGTTTTCATAATTTTAGATAATTTCTGTGGATGAAGTTTGAGATACCTGCTTTTGTATTTGGATTGTAAAATGAAAAAGAACACAAGAAATATATTGAAACACACCATGTCTCATTTGTTTACCTTCTGTACCTTATTTTAGTTTCTCTTGTATCTGTAACAGTTAATGATTGTGAGTTTTCTTTGTTTTCAATTCTCCAAAGTCCACTGTATTTAATTATAGTTTTTTATTTTAAAATCTTCCTCTCGAGCTAAGTATAACTGCTGTTTTGAATACGAGTTCTGTTATTAAATATGGTCAGATTAGGGTAGCAAATTGATGCAGTTTTTCTGTTAAGACATGATTTGTGAAATGCTCTCTAACTTGAGTAGATGTGCTTGAAAAAATGAAGGTGGTGTTACCAGCAAGATCAGTCTGAAGCTTTGAGTGTATTTATTGTCTCCTAAAGCATTTCTCAGCCTTAAAAAGTCTTGCCCTTTAGTACTGCCCACTGCAAGCACGGAATTGGAATCACTGAGAACTTTAGCTGAGTGTTGAAAACTTATGAAATGTGTCTATTTTCTTTTACTTGTGACTTTTCTTTTTTCTGTGATACATCTTTATCCATGCTCCTGCTAAATCTATTGAAGAAACTTCACCAAAAACCTCTGATGTGGACTAACAAATTCCTTGCCTTCAACATCAGAAGTTTGCTGCTTCTGCTGTTGAGAAACATAGTGAAGTCAGAAGCGTATCTTTATCAGGTTATGCGAAGCTATTCCAGTTTCATTGCAGCTTCTAGTAGAGTTGATGGGCAACACATACTTGCTGAAGGGTAATTTTATTGAAATGTGCAAAGACCTGTCTCTTTCCAGAAAGCATCTATGGAAGAGTTTTAAGTGAGAAAGGAAGATCCTGCCCCTGTACAGCTACTGTGTTGTTTTGGAACGTGCTATGTGCAAATCTGTCTTCTTTATGTGGACTGATTCAGGATGCAAAACTGTGCTCTGAGTCAGACAGAATAGTGAGTTAAACCTGGATCTTTTAGTTAAAGCTTTTAGTAACCAAGTTATGAAGTGTTATGCAGCCATGTATGTTGATGGTAATGTTCAGTAGATACTCTTCTTATTTCAATTTTGGGCATGAACAAATTTTAAAATCACAGAGTTATCATGAACTGAAATTGTAATCATTTTGCTATCACCACTTACCATCTACCAGGGTTATTGTATTTTGTTTATTCTCTTTTTTCCTCTTTTGTTGCTGAGTGGAAGAGCAGTAAACACTTATCCATAAGTTCAGTCCAGTAAATAGGTAGAGCACTGTGTTAAGTCTATTTATAACCTACTTTTCCTATTGCAACTGTGCTACACTGCAGAAAGAGAAGTAGAACTTCTGAAGTACAAGTGCCATTCTCATCGCTTCCAGCAGGATGTGACTTGCCCAGCTTTTTGAAGAATGGGTGTCAACACCTACCAGTAAGAGTGGAATCTGGGCCCTAGCTCACTGACATCATCCCCACCCCAACTTCATGCAGCAGTAGATCTCCCCATCCTCCTTTATTAAATTCTTGTGCAAGTCTTTATGCATTCATTTGAATTGGTGTTAAAGAGAAAGCAGGAAGTTATTTATTTTATGTTCCAGATGCTTCTGATAGTTGATTTAAAAACAATAAAATTGATATGAGAACAGAATTGCAACCATACAAAATGGGTTAGCCATTCAACCCATGTAAAAGGAAATCTCTGCTTTCCTTACATATCTTTCTTTGGACATATTAGCTGCCTTACTCCATCTTTCTTGATGATCCATCTTCTTATGCTTGAAGAAGTTTGGAATAGGTTTGTGTTTCCACGCTTTTTTGTCAGTGAATGATAGAAGAGGGAGAGGTTGCACACAAGTTGGTTCACAGCAGAAACTTATCTTCTGGAGGAGGGTAGTGACAGGGCCAAAATGGGATATCTGTTTGGGCCAGTCTCCTGTTAGATCACCTTAAATCAGCATTAAGCTGTTGTCATGCATTTATTAGAGTGTATCGAAATTGCAACATTTTTGTGGTTTCCTTCCTTACACTTCTAGCAGCCTCATTTATGTGTTACAAGAGACAATAGTTATGAAGTGAGAGTACACATGAGATAGAGACACAATTGCCAGATCAATCTTTCTGGTATCTTAATGCCATCAGCTTCTGCTGAAGTCTGAAAATATGTGACCAAATCACTCATTAATTTCTTGAAAGCGGTTTAAAAGTAAGTACCATCATACAGACTGTCTTCACCAGCACAGCATTGGAAAGATCCCAAAACTAACAAGGCATCAAGCAAACGGGTATCTAGGAATACAGTGATATTAATATTCCACCTTTTTTCCCCACCATCTTTCTTTCAAAATTTTGTATTTCAGTACCTCTGGGGAATTTGCTTTTCCAAGTAACTTTTCATATCAAAAACAAGTAAAAAAAATGCTTCTTCTGTTTACTTTCCTGAATTCTTCCATCCGTGACTGTTACAAAAACCCATTGTTGCATTGTGACTCGACTGTTCACTCAGTGACTTTCAAACTTTTGCTACTTTTTTACATGCAGAAAATTGTTATAGTCTGGTAAGTGTTACTTTGCAGGTATATATCTAGTTTTGAAAGGACTAAATATAAATTAGGTCTTGCCTTTAGTCACAAATAAAAAACCAATATTCTGACTTTTTTTAAAGCACCCAATGACAATTTTCAGTCTCCATAGAATAAGAATTTTATGATAGTTCTTTTGATTTGTTCTCATCTGATGACATGAAATTGAAAAATAAAGCATGGAGCAAAATGAACCATAAGAAACATGAGTTGTGGGAACATGACCTACCTTCAGAAACTCACCGTTTCCCTCTTCTTTCTTTTAGATAAGAAAATTTTTTTTGTAGCTTGCACATGCCATCAAATATGTAGTATGATCCCCAGGAGATTGGTGGTTTTACCATTCAGCTGGTCAACTGCAGAGCTGAAGCTATTTCAACACCTGTGAGATACCTGCATGTGTATACCAACAGGAGTCACAGATCAATGTATAGTATTTTTAGACTGTTGTTTGACAATCTAAGTTACTATTTTGCATAAAGTGATTTGTAAAAGTGTGAAAAAGTAATAGGCTATTTCTTGTGAGTTTTTAGCCATTAATTATTAGCAAGTTTAATTTATCCTCACTAAAAAGAAATTAAATTACATAAATACATATCTCTGATAAATGAAGATGTTATGCTTCAGTGAAATTGTTAAAATAAAAAAAAGGGGATTAAATAAAGTGAAAATATTTAACTCATAGATACTTGAATTTCAGTTTGACCTGTGTTTGTTAAAGGCAGATATGTTTGTCATTCTGATGAAGATGCATTTCTTCATACCTTGCTGTTGACAGAATTTCACCTACTTTTCCCATTTATTATGATAATAGTCTACCAGATGTCATATGTCACAGCCTAGTGAAGTTGTCTCTGCCTATTACTACTTTATATACAATGTGCATTCTTGTTTTTCTTTCCTTAATTTAGGAATTTTTATATGCTCTTTGACATCCCCTATTTTATGAGGAAAAGAATAGAGGCAAACTATTTAAAATATCTGAAAGCAATTTTAGAAACAGTAGGCTATTTTCTTCCCATTGTAAGTACCATTATGTTAAAGTATGCCTTCATGTGGATGGATAACCTGAATCTCATAGAAATGGTCATATGTCTTAAAACTCTTGTAAATGTTGACTTAATATACCTAGTTGTGTTGTGCCGTGCAACTTTTTTTAAAATTGCTGGTTTCAGTGGATAGATACATAGATAAGTGCTAATAAGAGAAGGGGGAAAACACAAATTATTGTATGTTATGGATACCTGTAGTGGTAAGAGTAACAGAAGTCATAACTCCTTACCTAAAACATAAAACTGGCAAATATTCTTTTTCAAGATAGTTATAATGTAAAAGACAGGGTAGTCTCTTACAGATATGTGCAGAGCCAAAACAAGTTTTGGCAGAGATACAGCAAGCTGTCTTTTGATTCACATTCTTTGAGCTTTAGTGGGACTGGTCTTCAGCATTTGCCGTTCAAGGTATGGTATTGTACGTCCCTGTGTGTTAAAACCATATTGAATACACACTACACTTGTGATGATAGAAACATCATGTTGCAGAAGAAGTAGAGCTACTTGGAACCACAGCCAGATTTCATTCATTTTTTTGGCAGTTGGGGAACTAGCACTTGTCAATTGTATTGGAAAATGTTATTTCCATAGAAAGCTTTTTGATTAAAAGGTTCGTATCTTGGGAAGAGTGCATTTTCTACAAATGTGAGCAGTGTTCATTTTGCATTATGTACTAGCAAGGAAGGTCATTGTGACTTTCCTTTCTTCTGTTTTGTTTTTATGTTTAGGGTTTTTTTGTGTATTAAAATAAAGGTAAAAGTGCCCCCTAGATTTATAGATTTGTGTGCTTACATTTTGGAATCTACAGAAAAATTCCATGTAAGACAGTCTTTTTCTTTCAAAATCAATATTAAGACATTTAAAGGCTTTTCTTTGTCCAGAGCAACAACAAGAACATGCAACTATCAGCAATTTAATGTAGTTTGCTTTCTTATATTTTACTGTGGAATTGTTGATACATGAGGTTAACTATTTCATGAAAATGCTTTTGTTCTTCTACAGTAATATTTTAGATGAAAGACTGAGATCTTCTCTGTACATTCCTGAAGGGATTATTGCAGTCCTTAAAACTGCATTATGTAGTGTAATATAGATGAATACGACAAAAGTCAACATAGGAAACTATTATGCTTGAAGTAAAGGAAATCAATATGAAGCCTGACATTTTTCTTTTACATTTGCAATATCTGTGCAATCAGAATTGACCAAGGCTTCAAATACTTGATGTTAGACAGTCCTGAAAAGATCATACTTGAATAAAACCTAGGTCACTGTCTGAAATCAGTATTATGCTCCTGAAGTTTCTTTCAAAATGAATTTTAATTTCTCTTTTTCAAAAAAGTACTTAAATTTAATTTGTATGTCTTTCAAAGACTTGAATTTTTCAAGTGACTGTATTTTACTTTCAAAATGAAAGCAAATGAATAAATTAAATTCTAAAGATTAATTATCTGTAAAAGTCAAACAGAAACTTTGTATGTTCAATAGGTGACCCTCTTTTGTTGAAATGATCATCCTTCAAATGTCCTTCTTCATATAATGAAAATTAGAGAAGAAAAATTGGTATAAAATAGCTGATTTTTACGTTTTTTTCCTCCCTCCTCCTTAAATGAGATGTTATAGATAGCAAAAATCAGTCCTGTTACAGTCTTGTTACACTGAGCAAAAGCCAGACTTGATGCATGGAAAGGAACCTTTTATTCAGTCTTAAGTTGAGAACATTTTTCTAAATGAGCAAAGTCTATGATACTTAGAAAATATTTCTACCTTTCTATAGAAAAGACAACTGTAATATTTAAACTGATTATAATAATGAGGCATCAAACAAGAATATCTTTAGGCTGATGGAGCAAATATGGAATAGTTGATGTGCTGCCTGTACTTATGATTTCAGCACTTAGACATTATTTGAGTGAGGATTTAAGCCCTTTGTTCAATCTTCACCTTTTCAAAATGGAAGCAGTAGTTGGTTTAACTAAAGGTGAAATAACCCTCAGCTTTCTCTCCTTACAGTCCATAATGCCAAGTAGACATATATGCTTAAATTTCTTATAAAACTGTAAGTCTGAAATAAAAGAAGCAGCTGTCATAGCATTTAGAAATAACTCTACTATAAAGTTTTGTTTTAGGCTTACAGTCTCTGCTCTGTCTTCTAGAGCTTTTTAGTTTCTTGTGATGACAATATAATGACATAATTTTGAATTCTGCTAAAATTCCAAATATGGTCAAATTTATGGCTGTATTATGATTCTTGCTCAATTCTTTATCCAGATATGTTTTAAATAAACACCAGTAATACTTATGGTTGGTGATAATTTCCAACATGCTCAGCACTCAATTTGCTAATATTTGCATTAGCAGAATATACTTTTTTAAGTAGAATCACTAACTTCATATAAAATGAGCAATTTTTTCAATTGTTCAATCCTACCTTTTTTTTCCAAAATGGCTTAATCATATTTCGTACTTGATCAGTTTGTGTGCAGATTACTGCTTTGAGTAAGTGTTTGTAGTTTACCGTTTGTTTCTCAGTAGCAAGATCACTTCAGTTCTAAATCCAAGGAAGAAACAGATATACAGATTTTTTTTTTTTTTTTTTTTTTTAATCTTGCATTCTGTCTGGATTTCACTTGTTCATTTTCATTTGATTGGGCCAGTTAAACCAAAGTGACTTTGTATGCAAACCGATATTAACCTGTAGATGAGGTTAATTTGATTATGAATTAATATCTTAAAAAAACACCTGAATTTTAACTGTTATTAAATAAAATATGCAATTCACAAAATACTACCGTTGTCACTCATTCAAAAAATATATTTAATGTAGTATCGAAACCAGCAGATTTACATGTAATTTCCTTTAAAATAATGCCCAATCTCTGAACACTTTTTACTGAGAATAGGTATAATCTCACGTGCCGTGTAATCTTACTCGTTTTAGCTGAAGTCATTCCTTTGCCTTGTCAAAGTCAGCTCAACTACAGGGAGGTGTGCTTAGCTGCAGTAGTCATTGCCTCCTGAGCAGAACTCTAGCATTACCAGTTCCTGACAGCTGCAAGCCAGCCTCTGGGCATCTTGCTAAATTTTCAAATGTAATTATACAGTAGACTTCCTTTAACAAATTCTGTGTTCCCAGCTATAATTATAACAGCTCTTCTTGCCTCTAGCCTGTTCCTTATCTTACAACCCACCTCCATATCTCCCACTGCTGGCTAGTGTTATCCCGTAGAGCTGATGGATCTAGAAGAGCAGAGCTTATTCCCTCTATCCTCACAAGGAAGGTTTCGTCAGTAGACAAGATCCATTTCTTCTGATCCACTATACTGAAATGACATGTCCCATAAAGCTGAAGATTGTTCTCTAATTTGCAGAAGAGCTGTTGATTAGCATGCCACTTTCATTTTGCAAACAATTTTCGATTGTTATTACAGGACATAAGGTAAGGAATTATTAAGAGCTATCCATGAAATGGCTGAAGAAGCCAGCACAGGGAAAGAAGGCCTTCTAAAAACACTTTGTTTTAGTGTTGTGCAGTTCAGGATATAATTTCTTTAACTGTACTATTTGTGTGTTAGGTTTTCATATGTAAAGCTGTTTATGCTCCTTTTAAGGGCACACATGTAACATGAAAATAAAAATGATCTGTGATGCATTTTTTTTCTTACATACAATGCTAGGTAATTTTAGCCAAAGAATGATAAAACAGGAAAAGTTACCCACAGATGTGCTCAATCTAGTATTGGCTCATGTTGAGGAAATTTAAAAGCAACTATGCAGAGTAATAATCTGTTCTCCACCTATCTGGTAGCACGGGAAGTTCGTGTGATGATTTGAATACAGGAGTCTGAAGATAGGAAGTAAGTGAGAGAGCTTATGCTGTTGAAGATGCACAGAGGCACCCTTCCTTTTTCTTCAGTCTCTTACTGTGGTTGGCTGTGGCAGGTGGACTGGTATTGGACAAATGTATTGCCTGGAAGATAGCAGATTATCATCTTTTTCAATCTTTCCTGCTGCAGGATCAAGTACATTGATCAAACCTTTTCTTGAGACGCTTCAGTGAATGAAATACTCCAGCACTCCTAGAAGTCACACTCCCGTTGACTTTTCATAGTTTGCCTACATCTTTCTAAGAATTATGATGTCCAAATCTGTATAAAGCACACTAAGAGATGGAAAAAAGTAATTACCAGCTCTGCACATGCATGCGCATACATGTGTGCACACACCCACACACATCACATGCTTGCCAGCCTATTTCAGTGAGATGTGTTTTTGAAAGATGCCACAAAATTTACTCTTTTGATTTGTATTCTTCCCTATCCGTTGATTTCCTGTGTAATGTTCTATTGCTGGTCCATTTTGTGTTCATGTCTATGATGCGTCTTTTCTAAATATAGCACTTCAGATTTGTCTTGAATCACCTTGTTGATTTCTGACCATATCTCCCATTTTTCAAAAGCATTCAGAAATCAGATCCTGTCCTCTGAGGTGCTGCTAGTTTCTTCCAGCATTGTATTACCTGCTGATTTTATAACCACACTGCCTTCGAGTCACTAGGATTGTTAAGAAAATACCAGATAGAAACAGCTCTAAACAGATGTCTCTGAGATCCATTTGAAATATATACCCGGTTTGACAGAGCTGTTGAAAGTTTCTTTTCAAGAACAACGGCTCTCTGATTTCAATCATTTTTGTGTCCAGCTTATGGTGATTATGTCTGGACAGTATTTCGTTATATTGGCAATGGCAATGCAGAACATGTTTAAAATCTAATCTCAAGCTTGTATCACATCTACTGTTACCTCTCATCCATGAAGCCAGTTAACACCCTTCCAGTGAAGTAATTCAGATGAGATTGAAGAGATCTATAGTTTTTCCTTTGTCTTCCTGTATCTTCTTACATCTTCTTCTAGAAATTTGGTTGTGCGATAATTGGTTCTAAAATCTTTTCAGGTTTCACTGGTAGACTGGAACTTGTAGGTGGGACTTATCCCACCTAGGGGGACAGGAGAGGACTTGTTCTAAGTTTGGTTGGTTTTTTTTTTTTTTCCTATTTCTTTTGATTTTCTTTATTCTAATCTCTTAGAAATAATGAGACAACAGATCCTACTCTGTTACGTCTCTCTTCCTCCGTAATTTTCAGCATGACTCTTTTCAGGTTTTTTTTCATTCCTTTTGTTACGTTATTTCTTCTTCTTGTTTGTAGCAATGGTATGTGTGTCTTGTATCACTGTAGGTCTCATTGATCACTGATACAGGATGTGGATGAAAACTTTTTTCTAGTGAGACAAGCTGACAGGATGCGTAGAAGAAATTTTCTTTGGTTTTGCTTGTTTTGTAACTTCAGAAAGGCACAGTTGGGCTCATAGCAGTAAGATTTCAAAGGTTACCATCAGAAAATTAAGTGTTCTTTCATCACATCTTATGTACTAGGTGGAATAGCAGTAAACAGGTCAGTTCCAAAGGGAAATGAGATCCAAAATTTTGCTTATGTGAAGTGTAAAGATAAAGGTGATTACATACTAAAATCATCATAGCCTTTTGAAATGCAAGCCATTAAAATGGGTTGGGGAAAAGATTGAATTAAGACAAGGGGGACTCTATTCCAAATTGTTACATCAAAATATCTTATGGAAATCCTTTTATCCTGAATGACTGTGACTTTGGTATGATGGCCCTTTTCTTGATGTTTAATAAACTTGTGCGTAACTGCTTAAAATCCATCATTCATCTGTTGTTCACTTATTCTTCTTGTATATTGCAAGACAGAGAATTTTACCCTAAAATAAAACTATAAAATTAGGAGCAGTGAAAGCAGGGTGGATTTTTTTTCAGGTCTGTCATATAAGCCAAGCCCTCTTGCTCACCAACAGAGAATGAGGACAGAAGCCGAATGTTTATACCAATTGATATTGTCTCTTTAAAATTCAATGTTTTATCTTTTACCTTTCAGTTTGCTTTATAGGTCACTTAATTTTTGTTACTTTTCTTTAGTATGAGCTAAGAACAGAATATTGCTGAATATGCTAAAACAGATGTATATTTTTTTAAGGCTGGCATTTAAGCAGACAAAGAATCATGCTTAATACTGCTGTGATAATAAATAGTACTGTAATTGATTGTTGATAGAAACCCTTAAAATACATTTTTATGGTTGAAATGTACTTTGGGTAAACAGTGTTCAGTTTGCCTATTAAAATAATTCACTATATACCGTGGTTTCTTTGAGTATTAAGGAAGGAGGACTTTTCCAACAACAGTAATTGGTTGACACTGCTTGACCTTAATGCAAAGTTACAGTATTTAATGAACAAACGGAGGGAATAAAGTTTTGATAAATAAGGCAATTTTCATGAAACCTTTAGAAATATGCTTGAAGTCTTTTAGTGTTAGATTGACGGTTTCTCCTTTTGTGAAAAGAATAAGTGAATAATTTAAGGCTATATTTCATGTTTTCAGATCTTCATTCTGTCATATAAATAATAGACTGTGAAATGCAGCAGCTCCTGCGTTCACAGATTTAATAGACCTATACAAGTGAGTATCTTACGCAGCTTCTGGCATCTTAAAATGCTTTTTTGTGCATATGTATACCTGAGAAGCAATGCAGAAGTGGGACATTCCTAGACTCTATTCAGTAACCAAATTCCATACTTTAAGCATGCCATGTATTCTGTTTTTAAACAAATTGTTGTTCTTTAAATACTTTCAGTACAGCTTGATGTCGGTTTCAGTATTTTTAGTTTTTAATTCTGGTACAGTATTATGGTGGACAGATGTCAAAAAAGTAATACGTGGCTATTGAAAATTAAACTGTAATCTAAAGTTTACTTACTTAAATGGAAAGACTGTGTGAAAAGCATTCAGGTTTAGATCCAGCACAGATCTTTGAAACACCATTGAATCTTGATGAGAAGATGTCCTGGTTTCGGCTGGGACAGAGTTAACTTTCTTTTTAGTAGCTGGTACAGTGCTGTGTTTTGGATTTAGTGTGAGAATGATGTTGATAACACACTGATGTTTTAGTTGTTGCTAAGTAGCGCTTATCTTCAGCCAAGGACTTTTCAGTTTCCCATGCTCTGCCAGCAAGCAGGTGTGCAAGAAGCTGGGAGGGAGCAGAGCCGGGGCAGCTGACCTGAACTAGCCAAAGGGATATTCCATACCATGGAACGTCATGCCCAGTATATAAACAGGGGGGAGTTGGCCAGGAGGCGCGGATCGCGGTTCGGGAACTAACTGGGCATTGGTCAGCGGGTGGTGAGCAATTGCATTGTGCATCACTGGTTTTTTTCCTTCCCCCCCCCCTTCCTTTTTTTTGTTGTATTCCTTTTCATTACTATTATTATTATATTTCATTATTACTATTGTTAGTATTATATTTTACTTTAGTTATTAAACTGTTCTTATCTCAACCCACGAGTTTTACTTTTTTTTTCCTTTGCTTTCCTCCTCCTCACCCCACTGGGAGGGGGAGGGGGAAGCGGCTGAGTAGTGCTTAGTTGCTGGCTGGGGTTAAACCACGACAGAAGAGAATCAAATGTATTTACTAAAATGGTGAAATATCAAGGTGATTTATATGATTTGCTGCATTTCTTCTTAGTTGTGTAATTTCTTTTTGAGGGAAACAGTATTGGGGGAAAAAGAACAGAGAATAGCAAAATTAAGCTAGTTTCTTTTCTTTGTTTCCACTCCCTTTGCCTCCCCCTGCCCTGTTAAGTGGCTTTAGTTTAATATATGTTGAAAGGATAGTGAAGTAAGACTTACTGAGAACAAGTGGCAAAGCATTGGGATGTTTTCATGTTCTCAATCTTCTGAGCAGGAGCATAGTTTTAGGACTAGTGGACCATGGGAAACATAAAGACTCCCTTGGAAAGCATGTACTACTGTGCCTGTTTTGTTAGCTGCAAAATATAGCTTTCCTAAACACTTCCATTTAGAAGTTTAAGTTAAAATATCTGCATTTTCTTCCTGATACCTACTTATTTCAACATTGGAGTAACTCTAATTGTTAGGAACCTTCTACTAGCATATGACATGATACCAAACTCTGGCTTTCCTCCCTCCTATGTGGGTATGCAGGCATCTACACAAGCAAGGAAAGCTCTTTATTCATATTTTGAAGACTATTTTCTGTAAATAATGTTCAAGAAGTCTGGCAGATGGTCTGCCTTTGCCATGGTATTAATTTATGTAGTTCCCATGTAGGTTCCAGAAATATCTAGTATGGATCCTTCAAAGTGAGCAGTCTACATGAGGATGTCATCACCTTTGCTAAAATACAGGCAGTTTCTTTCCTGTTTCTGCTTACTGATACTCTCTGGTTCATGTAGTCAAGTTAGTTTCTTTCTTACTTTTCAAGAAAATTAATCTTTATATCTTGTGTCATGTTATACAAATCTTAACATAATCCTATATTCTGTTTTGTAAATTATTTCAGTAACTTATTCATATCTTCTCTTTTTTTTTATTTCCACTGATACAATTTTCTTCGTATTCACAGTAAGTCTGTGTCTTGATTTTGGCTAGTCCAAATGCTTAAATGGGGAGACATACTTTTCCCATTCTCCATACTCTATTCGACTCATTTATAACTCGGAAAACATCAATGCAGGGATAGAGACCGTTCTACAGTGTAACTTGTTGCAAACTACTATCACAACTGTATGAATAATGTGAAAATCATTGTGCGGCAGTGGTATGAAATACATTGTCATCACCTCTGTTTTCACAATTTATATAGAGTAATATTTTCTATTTCTTTTGCTATATAAACATTATTTAAGTCATTGGCTGGGGATGTTTCTGTTGTTTCAGTAAGAATTTACAGGATTAGTATGTTAAATATATTGATCTTTCTAAGCAAACCAGTCCCTGATTGGATCCAGCTGTGGCTGAATTGACTTGTGTTACTTGAGCAATAAATTTGTTATTCATTATTACTTCAGTACAAGACTATGGTCTCACTGTAGTAAGTCCTCTGCAAATATAGATATTCACTGTTCTTTATTTGCAGGCTTTGGTTTGTTTAAGGGGAAAATGCAGGAAGGAGGGTATAAAAAGCAAAAGAAGGAAAGCAGAACAGCAAGGAGAAGCAGTAAAAATACTTTGCTAATGGCTGTATAGAAATGATGCTGATGGTTGCTTTTAAATTCTGAATTGGCTACTGTCCTCTATTTAGTCAGTGTGGCTTTTTTGCTTAATTTGTTAACACCTACAGAAAGTAGAAAGAGCAGTAGTTATGACAAATGGACTATGTAATTCGAAAATTGTATTTTGTCACATGTTTTAGTCACAAAACTTAGTTGAAATCAATTGTCCAAACATTCACTTAACATATTAATAAGTAATACAGGAATACTCTAAGCCCTCTTCAATTAGATATATTACATCTTGTTACAAAATTTAATGCCAGGCTTAATAACTCAAAGTATGCTCTAGAATAAAAATACGTTTATATGCTAGTATATTGCAACTAGGATGCTAATCCAAATTAAAAAAAAAAAAAACAAAACCACTATTTAGCTGGAACTGTTTAATATACTCATGTGTAGACAATTGTATTTGATTTAATTTCTTAAAAAGAAATCCCAAAATTTATTCCTTCGAAGTGAGTATGTTTTTCATAGTTTATTTCTAAATGCAATTTAATTTGTTTTGACAACAGTGGTCAGATTACAGGAGCTATTTGGGTACTTACCTGCAAAATCAGTGTCTTCTAGGACTTTTTTTTTTTTTTTTTTTTTAAATGTGTCTAGATGGTTGTCGTCTTAGGTTTTCTGATGGGAACACTGTAGAAACAGAGTAAAGTACCAGCTTTTCAAAAAGGGAAGATGCTGTTTCCAATTCAGCACTATTAGTTTTACATATTTGTAACAGGAAAAATTATTTTAAAATAGCAGTATATCCCATCATTATGTGAATAGAGTTTAATTATCTCACAGTAGTTGAAAAATTCTGCATAAACATGTTTTGAAGAGAGATTTTTTAAAAAAGATTTTTTTTCTTGATTTACAAGTGCATTTTCAAACAGTTAAAAGAGAGTTAATAGAAGATAGATGGCAGATCAGTTGCTGGAATTTGATTTGTTAAATTTTTCTTAGAACCATAGCCTTGAACATTTTTAGTGTGTTTCTAACCAGCTGTAGTGTGCTATTGAATCCTGTACAATTTTTTTTGTCTTATTAATAATGAATTAACCACTTTCTAGAAAATACATCTAACAATATCAAGTTACTGAAATTTGTAAAATACACGCTTTTAAGAAGTTCAGTCACAGGAGGAGGAATTGAAAATAGTGCTGAGAAATAGCCAAAAATTGCATGTTGATATAAATTTCAGGTTGAATACTGAAGAAGTCTTCATAATGCTCAGGTTGTTAGAGTTGTCTCTCTACCATTATTGTCATCTTAAAAATGAATAAATTGAACCACGTGGACTTATCTTACATGTTGTTTCTATCTCTCTTATTTCATGATTAAGTGATATACTTATTTGACTTGAAAAAAAATACTAGTTTCAGTCACTTGACTTTTTGTTATATGGAAATTTCCAGAAGAAATCCAATGCCTTAGGTCACTTGAATCCCTTTAGGTCAGACTAAAAATTAAAAATGTTTTTAGCATTTTTTTCATCAAGCATCTTTATTCTTCATCCAAAGGTCAATTCCAGAAGTCTGGTACTGGGACCGCTACTCCAGCTTCCTTGTTGCTACTGGTGGCTGGGCCTTATCCCAACGCTACTTGACTGCTGAATGTGCAGAGAATATCACTCTAAGGACAACTGTCTGCTTTGTGTTTGAGCACCTGCCACTATGTGAGTTAATTTTTCTATGTTTTTAAAAAAAAAAAACTGAGTTTGCCTCATTTTCATTAATGTCATAGTTACGCATTTAGCATTTATAAAAATGATGTTTGTGATGTCTTTCCTGTAGTTGTCAGAAAATGATTTTAAATACTCTTTCTGTAAAAAAAAAGTCTTGTTTTACAGACATAGGTGCTTTTCTCCCCACTTTACTACGTTAAATTTTAAAAGACAAGTGAAAATATTGACTGTAGTATTTTGTTTTAAAAGTGATGGATGACTGTATTGAAGTCTGCTTTCCACAAAACTAGTGAAACATAGACCGTGTCAGTGGGAGCTTTTCTTTGCTTTCTCCCATAATATGCCCTAAGTCCCGACCTGGAGGGGGCAATTCACTATCTAATTCAAACCTCTCCTTACATTAACAACATGGCAGTGTTTAGTAATGATACAGTGTTTGCTGTTAAAGACTTGCCAATTTTGCCTTAAATAGCTAGATTATATTACCTCAATTTGCCATATTCCCTCTGTTTAGTTTGGAATTACCTTGCAAATGTTAAGGTGATACTGTTGAATTGTATAAAGGAATTAGAAAGTTGAAATGCTAGCAATGTAGATTTAAAGTACCACTATTGGTCTACAGAAGAACACTAGTTCAAGTGATTAAAGGTCAAGAAACTCATTTTAATAGGAACAATTTTTTGCTTTTACTGGCTTCCATCAGTGACTTTAGTTTATTTTTCCTTCATACTGTTCTGGATAATTTAAAATCCTTTCTGAAGTGATTTTTTTAAGACATATATGTGCTTGTGTTCTTGTATGTATAGTTTCTGTACCTTTTAAGTGTAGTTAGTTTTTTCCAGTGTTGCAGTACAGAACACTATGCAGTACATTAAAGAAATAGAGCCTATGCATCAGAACAATTTTCATGCCTCACTCAATTCTTAATGTAAATTAGTAGGAACATTGGTTATCCATTTGAGAAATTGAGTTGGTATAAAAATAAAAATGCACTTATGGTGTGTGGTGCTTTGTGTATCATCTTGGGAGTGTTTTGCTGTTTATCTGTCACTTGCATTAGAAAAAGCAGTCACTGGCTGCAGGTGACATTAAAAATTAAAGGTTAACCTCAATTTCTTTACTGACCAGACGTGGGGCAGAAAGTTCTTCTGGATGTGTGCCTGAATTTTGGAACTGTCAAAAAAAGCTGAGAAGTCAAGACTTGTGCTTTTGGTGGCTTAGTCTTTTTGTGTGTGCATGTGTGGTTATACGATTTCACCATTTTCCAGTGTTTAGACTGCTTATTATAGGTTATATCAAGATCATTTTTCACTGCATCCAACTTTGTGAAATTAAAAAATGACATAATAATGCCATAGTAAATAATTATAATGAACTCATTGTACTGATTTACATAATTTTGGGAATGTCTTTTTATTTTGTTACTTAGAAAAACTAATAAAAATAGCTTTTTTCCCATTACTAGAGAATACATGCCTTTCAGAAACTAGTTAAAATTGTTGTTGAAAATTGCTATAGCAGCTTTTGAATATTCTGGTTAGCTCAATGTACATTTAATATAAGACAAGATTTACACACTCATGAACAAGCCTGGGAGATCTTTCTTTAAGTATTAAGGCTTTTGACAATGTTGGCTTCTACCCCACAGTGAGTTCAGAGTGAGCCAAATTCAGCAGCATAATGCTTCCCTCCTCTCTCACTCAAAGTGTTGGAGGCAGCATTCAGACCAGTGAAGACAACTAGCTTCAGGCAGCAGGGGTTTCCATGTAACCTGCCAGATATCTTTCATTTACAAAGTAGGTATTATGCTTGTTCAGTGGTAGACCACGCTACGGGCAAGTCTTGATACTTGAGATGCAAACTCGAAGCTGTGGCTGCTGCTCTTACCTTCCATTTCATCTCTTGATTTTACTTACCCATGCAATAACATAGTATTCATATAGTCGATAGATCTGCTGCTTCTTGTTGGCTGCTGAGTGAAAATGAGGAGGGAAGAAAGAAAAATGAAATTGCCTGCTCCGTCTTCATGATTAAAATAGACTGCCAAAATGCACCTGTTTTCGTTCCCCATCCCACATTTGCTGAACGGTGAATCTCTTTTGTCCTTGGCCGTTTTGCCTCTTGCAGCTCTTCTTAGGGAAACAAGAAAATAGGTATTTCATTAAGGAAAGCAATGAATATTGCTTTAGAAAAGAACATTGCAATTGACGTTTTTGAGGAACCCTAGTATTTCAGACATGGGTATAATTGTTTTAAAATTATATATCCATGTGCTTGCTTCATAGTAAGCTTGACACAATTGTTTCAGGACTGGTATGCTGTAGATTTTTCAGGCTTTGAACTAAATCATGTTAAGAATTCTTTGGCGGGAAAGTGATAATGCTCATTTCATGTGTTTTACTTACTATTCCTAATCTTTTAGACCTATATTTAAGACCAGTAATTTCTCTGAAGAAAAAATATTTGTAAATGCCAGTTACTTATTTTCTTGTATTTCCCTCTGCTTGAAATTATTCCAATCTTCTCCAAGATTGTTTTCATTTAACACTTCCTAGTTTCTTGACATAATAATGAAACTGGTCAAACAAGTTTCACTATTGAAATGATTTATAAGGAAAACAAAGTTTTCCTTATAAACCGAAGTTTTTCCATAGCTTTAAACATAGTTCCTTTGACTTAAGAAGTAACTAAATCCCATATAATAGTTGATAATTGTTGGCTTGCAGCCTGGCTCTAAAGTCTTCGTTTTATAAACTGGGTTATGAAACATCAGGAAACATGAACTGTATTTTTTCAGAGGAAGTATCTCAGATAATTAAATACTGCAGAAAGTGGTTATAATTTGAAATGCAGTACTTTCTAAGAAGAAATCCTTAAGTGATTTTATGTGTTTTCTTATAGGCTCTAGAATAGGTGGCATTTTATAATTTGTCAGTTACTTCCTTAAAGTTCAAATAAACTTCTGTATCAGTCTGAAAAGCACTATCTGGTGACTTGCAATCATGTTACAGATGGCATCTTTTCTTAAATACTACAATAATCTGTGGTTTGTGGAGCAACTAAATTACCCATTTGTTACACTGTTATGCATCTCGTAGAGGTCATCACACATCTGTATGAGCAGAACATTTTAAGTCTTTAAAAAAAAAAAAACAACACACATTCATTGCAGTGTTTCTGTTGTTGCTGTTCCTACACTGTGGGTGGTCCATGCGCCTGTGTTTGATTTATGGTTGTATTGTAGAGATGGGCTATAGAGTTATCCATAAGCTGAGGACTTTTTTCTCAGATGTAGCAAAACTTGCAGGACATGGAGCTTCAAAGGATGGAAGAACAGGTCCAGGATCAAGAGTTATTTTGCAGAGCACTAAAATCAAGTTTTATCAGTTCCCCACAAGGGTACATAATATCACCTCAGGACTAGTAATTCCCATAGCTTTACTTTCAGTAGCTGTTAGATTCTCCTGGTTAGGAGTAGCACTACTGTGTGTTATTAGCCCATCCTCTTCAGACATCCTTTCGTCTCTCTTGGTACCATGTCAGGATTTATCCACTTTATGTAGCTGGTCCTCACTTGACAAAATTGGTACTGCTTCACATCCTTGTTCAAGTTGCCTCTGGTAGTGATCTTTGTGCCCTGCACCTCCCTTGCCCCTGCCTGGCTGCCCCACTTGCCTTCTGAGCCTCATTTTGGGCTGTGTGGCTCTGAAGCCTGAGCTGGCTTTGGACAGAGCCCAGTCAGGTCTGGCAGAGCTTTTTTCGTTGTACTTGGTGCCTGCTTTATAGTTCGTTTTCATTTTAACCGGGAAACCAGCCCCACTAGTTGGAAATCCCAGTACTAAGGAAGGCCTTACTGCTGCCTTTCAATACTTAAAGGGGGCTTATGAGAAAGATGGAGGGAGACTTTTTACCAGGGCCTGTAGGGATTTAGGCCTTTAGTTCTAAACTAAAAGAGGGTAGATTTAGATGAGATACAAGGAAGAAATTCTTTACAGTAAGGATGGTGAGATACTGGAACAGGTTGCCCAGAGAAGTTCAGGATGACCCATCCCTGGAAGTGTTCAGGGTCAGGTTGAATGGGGCTTTGAGCAACCTGATCTAGTGGAAGATGCTCCCCCTGCCCATGGCAGGGGGGTTGGACTAGGTGATCTTTAGAGATCCTTTCCAACCCAAACCAGTCTATGATTCTACTTGAGGACAGAAACTTCTTGCCTTTGTTGTTACCTGATTACTGTTATGTATGTCTCTTACATAGTTTCATTATATGGCATCTATTCTGCATTTTGTTGCCCTTCAAACTTTTTCAGAAGAATCGCAGTGGTAACAAGTGGTATTTCTTGAACCTGGTCAGAAGACTTTTATTTGTGTTTTTTTGTTTCAGTAGAAGACAACTGCTAACTTAGGTGATCCTAAATGCTAATCAGAATTTGTTACTGTTCTTCTTAAAGGATTAAAAGTGCCAGCCTTAAGTGTTTCTGCATGAAGAAAACCATGGAGGAGAGAAACTGTTGGGTTGCCAGTGGTGTACATTTAAGAACAAGATTGTAATGATATTTTGGTGCATTTGAAGTGATCCTCTTACCATAGATGTGACCATCACAGGCAGTTGTCTCTGATGTGTTCAGAGCTGTGATAATGTTCCAGTAAAGTTTTAAGGAAAAAAAAAATTCTAAAAAATTGACTATAACTCTCTTGAAGGGGAAGGGATGCTATTTCATGGCTATCCTTGGCTGTCTTCGTTTGCCTCTCCTCCTCCCCAAGAAATACTGTGGCACTTATAGAATGCTTTGCTTCTAGGACAAATTCTTAAGGAAGTTCACAGAATTTTAGTGCTTTTTACTCTTAAGGTATACTGATTTGAGTGTCTGAACATATACTGAATGATATTGACAGGTACCAATGTAGATGCCAACCATGTGCAGTTGGAGTCCAGTATTAGGAACTGTATCTCCAATGCAAGTAGAAGCATTTCTTGGTTGTTGTTGTGACTGGCCAGCATTTGTAATTAGACGGAAAGCAGAAGAACAGAGCCAAATTAAAGTGACAGTGATGACCAACTGCCTACTGATTTAAGACCCTCCGCACATTGCTGAGTGCTGTTTATTCAATGAACACATATATTAGATATATAACTTTATACATTTCTTTAAGGTAATAGGAGCCACGACGGTCATAAGTTATTCTTTATTATCAATGCTTCATTGTATTTGAATAAATTAATGTGAAACTTTTATATAAAACTGAGAACTTTCTGAGCAGCTTCATGTGGTTTTATTCAAGGTTGCACTGAGTGATGTACAGTACATGACTTCATATTTAACACTTTCTTTGAGAAGATAATGTTTCTACAGATGTACACTTTTTAAAGGGGGATTAAAATCTTGCCACCAACTTTTGCAGTAGTTTTCTCAATGTTATGTGTCTGATCCTATAAAATCTTTTCTAATAAGCATTAATTTAATAAGCACTGATTCTGGTACAAGTGGTTGAACTAGATTTAGGAGAAATGGATGAATGTTGTTTTATTGTTGTTCAGGAGCATGCATAGCTGGCAATATTGAGGTCATATAAAAGCACAATCAGAAGGTTTCTTGTATCTTGAAACTTGCATTATTTGTTGTCTTTTGCAAGTGAGTTGTAGATCAGTTGCAAGAATTTCTCTATATTATAAATGTTCAAACTTTGTCTTGGGATATTAATCTAGATTATTTTAAAATCCCAGAAATGTACTCTATAGTGGGATCCAAGCTGGAGCCAAGAAAAAATTGTTGTTCTCACGTTAACTGTATTTGGCGGAGGGGAGTAGAGTGTAGAAAAGGAAGAAAATGCTCTTCTTTTTAGGTGAATGTATTCTTCCCATAAAATGTAACAACAAAAAGTAGATCAAGACACTCTTGCTTGGAGACACTCATACCATCTGACAGGAAAGTGATTTTAATGAATTTAAAATCCAGAAGCAACAGTATTTCTTCCCTGAGTAAGTGGTAGGGAGACCTTAATTACACATTGCTCTTGAAAGCACAGATCGTACTTAGTTTCTTTTTGGTCATTTAGACTCAGACATTGGAAAGTATTTAACTTAAAGCAAATACAGGTGTACTTTTCTGAATTTTCAGACTGTTACAGAGTTTTCTCAGTATGAATGTAAATACTTGAATTTAGTGGAGTGGTTTTGGGGTTTTTTTTGTTGGTTTTTTTTTAACAGAAAAGTCATACAGTATCTTCCGTTGGATTTTGACTTCAAAACTTTTTAAAAGGCATTTACTTTGTAAAAAGTAAGTTTTGACAAAGGCAAAGGAAATGGCTAAATGTTTTAAGTTGTGAATTAGTATCTAGTTATGTCTAATCAGGACTTAGTGCTCCAGTTGAGGATATTTTATAGTGTGAAACTGCTCCGGATGAATAGTGACCAGCTAGATGAAGAGTGACCAACTAGTTGTATATCTATATTCATTTCACATATTTAATGCATTTTGATGAATGAAGTGTAAATGTTGAATGAATTTGTGGTTATTTTTGTGCATGAAAACTATAGTTATGAAAGCTGCATGGATTTGTAGCATTTTGGGGGGAAACAATCATGGTTTTGTTTTACTTTAATGTTTAGTTTTTAGCAAAGATATCTAATAGACTGGCATAAATATAAAAACATTTTCATACAAAATCTTTTTCTCATTCCAAAAGATAATGTATTATAATACATCATGTAAAGAATGAACTATTTCATATAAAAAAGAAAGTTCTAGTATTCAGCAGATTTCTTAATTCATGACATTTTTACTCTACACAGGGATGTGCCTTATGCTCCTAGATGCTTTGAAAAGAAAATTTGGCTAATGTAGTTTTTGTAACTGTTCTGACACTACTCTTCTGATGTAATTGCTTTCTTGAATACATCATTAGTGGACAAGATTAAAATGCAGGAACCTGAAACACAGAAGAATTCATGTGCAAGGTTCTTTGAAGAATTGTGGTAAAAGCTGCATATAAGACTTAGGCAGTATTCAAATAGTTTTCAGCATCTTGTTTCTTGTGACTATTTTAATTTTTGTAATTAATGTTGAGGTTATTTTAAGGTTTCAGTATTTTCCCTGCAGCAAATATTAGGGAGTGGTATTAGACTGACTTCACTGTTTCCTGTATAAATAAACTCTGTGAGTTTGGGAAGGTCTCCTCAACGTCGCTGAAGCTTTTGCTGTTAAAAGTCCCACAAAATAACTGTCCCTTTTCCCAGTATTTGTAGGGTGCTGAGAAGAAGGGATTCCTGTTTGTAGCCATAATTCAGACCGGTGCAGCAGTGATACCCCTACTGACTTCCATTTTGCCAGGCATTCAGCAGAAACTTAGGAAATCTAGTACTTTCCACAGAAAATAAATAGGTTCAAGTAATTGTGGAAAGGGAAGTGATACTTAATGGAAGAGACAGTTTCATGGTTTGGGTCATTGTCTGAGTCCATAAATTCTCCACTTGCCAAACTGGAACGTAAACTTGAAGTCCTTTTAGATTCATTTTTATTGCATGGTACAAAGGTAAGAGTGACCAGAAAAGTCACTGCTCTTTTAAAGAGTTTCTCTTTGAATGTATATGCAGTCCTTGCATTTCAAGTTGAGTCTTCTAATGATTACATGTTGAATAACTTGAAAAACGACGTACATAAGCAGCAATTTCATTATACGCTGACCTGACTCATCTTACGTGCCCAATTTTGCTTCCTTAAGATGAGTAACATTTCTTCATTCACATAGTGGTTCTCAGGTATCAGGGAATCACCTCTTTAAAAATAACATATGTATCTGAGGTTGTGGTAGTTTGAGAGCTGTTTCATTACATATATTTGCATTTACAGTCTGAAAATGTCATACCAAGCTCTTACCAAAACACAAAAAAAGTTCCTCATTTCAAAGTAAGTCAGAATATTTGGACCAATTTGATTTGACAGTTTTTCGTTCTGGAAGCATAGATTTTTTGAGTCAGATTTACGTGTTAAAAGGTTGAAGGAAATACTTAGCTCACCACCACAGAAAAATCCCAACAAAGTGTACATAGAAATACACAGGTTTTGTGTGTAAGTGTATATGTGTTAAGATAGGTATGAGAGGTTAATATTCTTGTTAACTGAAAAGTTCATTTTCCGTGCTGAGGATCTTTAAAAATCATTCTATCCATTTGGTGGAGCAATAGCTTAGTTAATGAAAATTGGTATTTTGGAGTTTTTCATTCTTGTGTAACATCTGTAAACATGTTCCCAAACTCTACATGCAGTTCTGTAATTAACATAGTGTTTCCATGGCGTTTTGTCAATGAATAGAAAAAATATTGTTTATACAGATGGGGAAAAAAAATTCATTTTCATCAGCAATACAGTTGTTTGATTTTGGTGGGGTTAAAATATAAGCCATCAATGTGAAATTTGGTTTTCCTTACCTTCTTACAAACCTCTGTAGGTTTTATGCACGCTGAATGAGCAGTGAGGTGTAGTCCAGCACCCTGTCTATACAGGAGTAAGATCGATTTAGAAACAAAATCCTTTCCTTTTACAGAAGATCTGTACCTCTCTGATCACAGTACTTAGTTTCTTTATTTTTCATTGGTGTTTTCTCTCCATGTCATGTACATAGGAAGATAATGATGAAGGAGTAGTAAAGTATTCATTGAAACAGAGAATTATAGTATTTGCAAATGTAAAATCATAATTTACATAAATGTTATAGTCAAGAACATTATGAATGTAAATATGCCTTCATCTATTCTCAGTCTTATAATGCCATTCGTTGTCCAGTGGGAGATGAAGAGTGATGCTGAGACTGCCGTTTAACCTATTATAGCAGCCTAAAAAAATTAAATAGCCTTGATGTAAATATGAGGTGGGAAAAGAGTATTCATCTCCATTAAGTGACATAAAAAACCATGGTAAGAATAACAGGCGGGTGGGTGTGCATTAAGCAGTGAAATCCCTAAATTCGGACTCTAATTATAAGCACAAGGACAATTGCCTCCCACGTACTTAAACTGTTATGGGTTTTTCAAACAGAAAATATGCTTCACGGTTCTTCAGGCACCAAATATGGATTTTCTTTTGCATTCTTTTTCGTCTGATACATGATTCCCCTGCTACTAAATGAGGGCCTAATACTAAAAAGCTGAGTTTGTTGTGTTTTCCTTGGTACGATTAGGTCTTTAGGCATTTTTCTAGATCTCATAACTATGCTGAGGAAGTCCTACCCATTTTATGGTGCCATGAGCAGGTGTTGCACCATTATATTCAGATTATTTGGGGCAATTACTTTAGCTTTGATTTTTGTTTAATTGTTTCAACTTCACATTAATGTTACATAGACCTGTGAATGACCAGTGGTTGATTAACGTATTGCACCACATAGGTCACTCTTCCTTTGTTTCTCGATGATGTATTCTGGTAAAGATAGATAATATACTTGCACCTTTCCCTAAAATGATTTTTATGTTACAGTAGATAAAGTAATTTTTTCACATTGAGTAATTGGAGAAAAGTATGACCCATGGAATCATAAATGAGAACACAGTTGGTCTGTAAAACTGTCTTTTAAAGTTAATTGTGTATTGTGGTTTCTTTAATATTAAACTGCTTTCAGTGCAGGAGAGATAGTTTTGATTATTTAGCCATTCCATCTTTAACATAATACGAGGTAAAGATTTAATTCTTTTTTTTTTAAATCAAAATCATTACTTCACCTTTAGCTTGATATTTAAGATACAAAAAGAGATGCATTATGTCCCTAGCTAACCTGATGTAATAATTAAGATGTTGTATTTCTAGACCGAATTGGTCTGATTTTGTTTTTCAATAATTGTGTCTTACTATCCTTTTCCATGCTTGATTAGAAAGTTACTATTACATCTTTTCCACATGTAGTAAGTTGTAGATCTCAATCGAGTCACCTCTAATCTTATCATAAATAAACTAAATATGCTGATCTTGTATCTTTCTCTCACACACGCATAATAACAAGAAGGTTTTCCTGATTTAAATTCTTGTAACTCCTTTTTGGGCCCTTTTAATTTCAACTTTCTTTTAAATTAAAGATACTAGGCCTGGTTATGGCATTCCAGTGATGCCATATGTGCAGATAATTTCAGGTCCTTAGTACTACCATATATTTCCCTGTAATGCACGCAGGGATTGTTTTTAGCTTCTTAGCTACAGCAACATAGTAAGAGCAAAAAAAGCAGTTGGTTATTTACTATAAATTGTAAGTTCTTTAGGGATTCACTGCTTTCTAGGATGTAATCCTCCATTTTATGTGGCCTGTCTTGTATGTTCTTAATGTTCTTAAGGTAAATAAATGAAAATAATGTAATTTCTGCTCTGAGATTTACTGAATTTATGCAGCTTATTGGAAGCATTTTTACTTATTTTGGTCATCACAGAGCTTCAGCTTTTCCCATAACAGTGAAAAGTCAGTCACCAGGTTTTATATGTATTTTGTGTGATTGATATTTTAAAAGAGACAATAAAGGGGACTTCACAAAGCATTAGAGCATTAATACAGCACAAAGAAGGCTTATAATGTGTTTAGCTTTTGCTGATACCTAATGATACAGCAAAAAAGCACTCTTCTACAAGGCTGCTTTTAAGATCCAAAGGAACCAGAGGAATTGTTAAGAATAATAGATAGCATATCTTGGATTAATTTTTTAAAATTTGTTTTTTAGGAGTAGAAGCACAAAAATCCTGTATTAATCTTTCTCTTTCTTTTAGGTATACTGCTTATTTAGCTTTTAGTAACTTGTAATTTAAGATCACAGTTATTAGGTGTATTTCTGCATTTTATATATCACTCCCAGATGCTACAGTATTAGTTTTTATCACTGCATATTTTATGAAATGTCAGCCTTCTGTTGGCTGTTCATGCAGCATTGTTAGTGATCAAAGCCACAACATAAAGGAGAGGAATCTAAACAGTTGGCTTATCTTTGTCCTTCATTGTGACACAATACCATAAAATTACCTTACTATATAAAAGGCAAGCAAAGCTTCATGTAGCACACTCTGAAAAGGTGAACTTTTTGTTATGCTCAACAAAATAGATAAACTCTTATCGGTGATATTTTGTGTACGGAAAGTAAAGTTAGCAATGATATCTTTTCAGTTTGGAAAAAGTTTTCATCTTTTCCTGCCTTTTTAAAGCACAATGTTCTTTTTTATATTAAAATGCTATTATAAATCTATCCATTAAAACTTTTTGAAATGGAAGAAATGTTGTGCCTTTTAGAGTAATCTGTATGGTGTGTTGTGGAGCTTCTCTGTGATAACAATTAGTCAAGGCATGCTATATCATCTGAAGAGTGATAATTGGGAAGATAATAGTCTTTACATTATGAAAACTGGTCATTATCAACTATATTTGGCTTTTTGTTTGGTTTTTCATGTATGAGATTATTTTGAGTTTATCTAAATTTCTGGTTAAAAATATCAGAACAAATATCAGTCAGCCTTAATTTTTCTGCTTGCCTAAGTGAGTTGTATATCAGAACTGAAGTAATAAAGTAGGAAAAACTCTACAAGCTCTGGAGATATTCTATAGGAATAAAAATCTTGAATGATTTTGATCAGCTGTTGTGTATGCCCTGCACAGCAGTTGGTTCAATCAATTTTATGTTTTGGGATGGTTTTATTAAAACGAGCTGCTGCTTTCGGTAAATCATTGTAAAGATGCTAGCTTTGCATATGGTTTTGGGGGACCTGCAGCTTACCAATGCAGTCTCTCAATATAAACGTACTTAAGTCAGGTCACCAAGAGGCTGGGCTGAATTAGTGACCTCTTAAAATGTGGAGTATTTATCAGGACGGGACAGAACACGAAAAAGGAAATATAGTCTCATATTATGGTAATGGCGGAGAAAGTAAAAGAGCAAAAGTATTTCTTTGTGTTGTGGAGGTCAAAGGCAAGCATGATAGTAAACAAATCTCTGGGCGGTATCTCAAAAAAGATGATGATGCACACAACTTGATGGAACATGTTTGTGTTTGTCTTTTCAACTGCTTTTTCGTAACTTGTACGCATGTATTTTCTCGCAGAGCGTTACCATATTTTGATAGATGCTTAAGAGGTTTTGAACAAACTAAGAGTGGTATTTTCTGCATGGCGTTGTGATCAAGGTGGCCATAGTCATCCATTTTTGCTTAAAGTCTGGCACTGGAAGAGATCATTCCCATGTACATTCAAAGGTTTTACTACTTCTTTCTTGATGTGCTTTAAAAATACAGCAGGTAGAAAACAAACTTCTGCCAAGTGAGTTAAGGTTGAACATGTTTAGTATATCAGAAGCATTAATTGATTTTTTTCAATTAATTAATTTTGAAAAGTGGAAGTTGGGAAAACAAAAAATTCTGACAATAATAAGTAGTTAATCCATCAGCTACCTGGCAGTAGTGTGCTCAGTGTGGGTCATCCTTCCTGTATGAATATGGCATCACACAGAGTCCGTGTAACTTTCTCCTCCTCAGCCTCACTACCAGCATCAAGTTTATGATCCTTCTCCTACCCCTTACAACTGAAAGGGCTGAACATTCAAAGCTACAGACCTATTCTCCATCTTTCTCAGATAAGGCCTTTTTGTAATCTGTTTCTCTTCTGATGTATTGAAGAAGTAGGTCTCCTATTGTACGTTTTCATCCACTGGTTACCTGAGAAGGTGAATTTTACCTGTCTTATATCCAGTGGGATTCTGGTTTGCTGAGGAAGGCAGAAAGATCTCCAACCTGACCTGGCTGTGGTGAAGGATTTGGAGTCACCAGAAAGATTGTGCTGCTTATAGCAAGCTTACTGTCCACAGCAGGAAGAGCTGTGCTCCTAGGAAAGAAAGGTGTACGAGGTTGTATAAGCAGTCCTTCAGGTGCCTGAGAATCAGGAGGCCAAATATGTTGGCACTTTTCCTTGCAAGTCCATAAGAAATTTAGGTGAACATGGAGAGGAGGCAGAAAGGAGTGAAGACAGTCTTTAAAGAGAGTGACGTGATTTTTCTCTGCTGATCTTAATGCCTTTATCAGAGGTTTCAAAAGTCTGTAGTTGGAGGGTAAATATTTTGTTCAGGGCTCCTTTTTATTTGTACATCTAAGACTGCTTCAAACACCTGATAAGATAAACAGATGCTAACAACACTTTAAGAGCTGGAAACATACAAAGCTTATCAAAGCAGGTTCTCATATCTTTACACTGGTGAATCTCTTTGATTCCCTGACCAAGCAGTCATACATTCGTTATTAAATGCACAGCTTTCACACAGGCATTTGCAAACCTAATGTACACCAATTGCACAGTGACCAAAAGTCGAGTCAAGTCTTGATGAAGCATAATACATCGTTTGAAAGATGTGATACTTGTTTCTGTAATTGGTGCTCTGTGGTGCAGAGTTTCAATCTTTGCATGAAGAGGTAGTAAAAAGATGGGATGATAGCTCTTTGTTAATATGCTGGATATAATCAAGGTAGCTTGGTGCCTTTTAACCTGATACTCTTGAATCTTGATACGCACTCACGCAACTGATATGCTTTGGAAACTTAATTTCGCTTTACAGATATTTTGCATGTGCATATGCTCAAAATACTTTGTAGATTGGTGCTACAATTTGTGAGCACGTAACCTTATTTCCATAGAAAAAACATTTATGACAGTTTTGACCACCTTTCCCAGCTCATTGCAAAGGCATTCTTTACTAGGTAAATCAATGCAGCGGTTTGTTGAGCTTGCAGACAATGCTAGCACCAGCAAAACCAAAGGTTTTTCAGCTCTTTGTTAATGCGCAGTTATCCTCAAATCTCTAACCTGAGGGTTATAAATGCAACTGACAGAGAAAATTGAGTCAAATTTGTAGTCAGAAATTTCTTAATAAGATATAAATTGTTAGTTTGGACTTGATTCCTTGTTGATGAAAATTGTGTTTCTGAAATGTAGCTGTATTAGTTTACGCAAGGGATATCACAGTGCTTTTACCTACGGGATGTAGTAGTCAAGTTGCTGTTCTGCACTACAGAGAGCTCAATGAAGGTGAGAAGTGCTTATAAACAAAATTATGTACAAGAGATGTTATACTGCAGCCACATATTTAAGGACTTCATGTTGATCCCATCCTCTCTTATTAGCAACATGCTATATTATTTTGAAACACTTGCATTTCCATTTTTTGTGAGCGTGTGTCTCTGGGCTGCTAGAATTGGCAAAGAGAAAAGTCAGTGAGGTTTCTAGGAAGCTGTCTTCAGTATAGCTTTTTATTTAATGTGCAGATTAGTATCGATGATGAGCACAATGGGAACTGTGAGTGTTGGCTCACCTGCAAGAGTTAAGATGCTTTCATGGTAACAGTAGAATAATTCAGATCTTTTCAAAGCTAATGAAGTTTTAGTTCAGAATTTATTGGTAAAATGTAAAGTACGAGTGCTAAAGACACTTCTTCTTGAATACAGAATCTCAAGTATAGCTTAAATGGAAGCTGTTAGAAATTCCTCTCACTCAACATTAAGCCATGTCATATAGTGCCATCTTCCCCTCTGGTTTTTTCCCCTGAAAAAATTACACTCAAGGGGAAGCAATTCTGCATAACAGAAGTTTCCCTCTATTCTCTAGCAACTGAGGAAAAACTGCAGTGCTTCAGACTTTGTTTTGATAGTTTCACTGATACTGACCATAATGATGCCTCCTTAATTTATAGTGAAAGTATAGACTTATGATGTAAAAAAAGTTGCAGTGATGCAATGATACTTTTGTGGCATCTGAGAAAATCTTTACTGAAAACCTTTTCCTATACCTCGCAGTTCAAATACAGACCAGTGGAATTCGCAGTGATGCTACAAGGTGCTAGTTCATAAAGTCTTGCAAATTTGTGTCCAACTCAGGCAAGCAAAGGGGGTGGTATCCTGTCTGTTCCATCTGAGGAAGAGGAGCTTGCTGGTCAAGTCTTTCACCAAATTGAGAGGAGCAGGATTGGAAAGGGAGGGCAAGGCCTTTGGGATTGGTGAAGAAGCTATCCACAGGCTTCTTTAGCATTGTTACTGAAGAAGCAATCTGGCCAGCCAAAAAGGAGTTGGCAAAAAGGGGATGCTTTGTAACTGGGGCAGGATTGTGAGGATTAATGTTTGGTTTTGATGCATTAATAAATCGCGGTTTACACTCCTTACAAATTACATTAGTAAGGATTCAAGCTGGTAACATTCTTTGTGTTAAAAACATGCAAAGGTAAAGAAAGATGCTTAGAAAGCTCAAAAGAGCTTCAGAGTGCTTCAGTTTGGAGGATATCAACAGAATGCTGAAGAAATATGAGTATTGCACAGATTTTGGCTGTATTAAATGTCCACTTTGCTCACAGAATGTATGCTGCTTAGCTCTTCCATGTAAATACTGGCAAAGACCCAGGTTTTAGTTTCATTGAAGTCCGCCCCAACTTTAATAACGGTACTCATGAGATTGCAGTATTTATATATTCATCAAGTGCACTTTGTTTTAGTTGTGATATTAAAATGTGGCAAATTGCTGTTCAGGTATGAATGGAGAGTTCATATTCCTAATTTTTGTTATACTCCGAGAGGACTCCTATTTCAACTCGAGATTGAATACTTTTTAAGAATGTTCAAAAGAAATTTAACATGTCCAGCTTCTGATTTGGGGACCATAAAGACACTGTTCTCTTTCATAGCAATTGAGAAGGTTACTGTTTTAAAATATGTATGTGTCTGAGGTTGCAAAGGGCCTAAAGAGAAGAAAGAGAAATGCTTACTGCATTTAACTAATGTGCCATTCACGTCAGTTAAAGAACAGGTTGCTTAAAGGTGGGAGATGGACCACCTTTCAGGGCTCCTTGTTGGATCACCTGCCAGTCAATGGTATACTGTGACTCTAAGGGGAATGTGATTGCCTTTCTAACTTTGCATCTCATGAAACCTGTAGGGAGAAGGTGCTGAGAGAAGATAGTTAAAGCTAACGGTGATAGGCATTGATCATGTCTTCTGCTTACTGATGAGCTGGCAAATGAGGAATATGTCTCTCTCTTCATAATGGCCAAAATGGGGTGAGCTCAGGAATATCTGAACTTTAGGCATGAGAGACTTTCAGACCCAGGAGGACACAAATGGGCCTGTTTAGGCTTGGACAGGGAGCCCATGCCATCTGTAGGGATGAGTAGACTTATGCCATGAATAGCAGAACAGACAAAATCTGACAGATACAAGAACTATACAGTCTTCCGCTTCCCTCCCCACCTCTTCCTCTGTTTTGAATTGCATTATGGATTTTAAATTCACACAAATGTAGATGATGTACAGCAAAACCAGTGTTTATGTAGAATATATACAGAAGAGGATGGTGTGTGCTTTTATTGCTCTTCATTTTAGATTAGTAGCAACAAGATGGTAGGAGAAAGATGGACTAAAACTTATTCACAGTTCTAAAGCCTACTAAGGAAGAACTCAATTGTATAAACATACGCCTATTTTCCCCCTAGTTCTGTAAATGTAAAGGGATAAATTCTTTCCACTCCCCTGACTTTATTTTCTCCTCAGCATTTTAGATTTTTAACTTAACTTTAACAATTTGATATTGGATGAAGAACACAATGTAATAGCAGCATTTACTGTGTTTTTAGATCTTTTTATGATATAGTTGACCTTCAGTGCTTTCTAACGTCTAGCATCAGGTGAGTATTTTAAGCATTGGCAATGAGAAATGAAAAAAACACAACTGTGGCATCTTACATCACTAAAATTTTATTTGCACCGGCTCAGAGTTTTACTGTCTGCTTTTATATACAAGCTGAAAGTAGAGATGCTGAAAGTTTAGACACTGAACTCTTGACTTAATGTCTTGGACAGGGGTGGGGGGTTACTCCCATTCCACTTTTGATGCATGAACAGAAGACTGTATTTCTTTGGGAAGTCCTTTTATTTTGTATTATAACCCATTGTAACAGATTTTTTAGATTATTTTCTTAGCATACTTTCTTCTTTTGGATAGTCTGAAATATTCTGTTTACTATTCACCCACTATTCCTCCAACCAAATTTAATGCTTCAACTATGGTGAGCACCCCACAGGAACACATGATTTAGGAAAGGGACAAAATCAGCAGAAAAATAGGTGGTCTGAGCATTTAGGCGTTAAATATGCATGTTAATTAGAAAAAATTAGAAAAAATATGAAAACAGATGTTACATAAATTATTTCAGTCTCAGGATAGTAGTAACTTATACACTGACAATAACTTTTATACGTGCATATGTATGTGTATGACTGTTTCTGTATTTTGGAACATTTATGCAACTCCTACATGGATAGCACTAGAAAAATAACTTCTAGCTTAGGTAGGCCCTCTGAACTCCACCTGTACTTGTGGGTGTTTCTCTCCTGTGTTATACTATCCATTGAGCTCCTGAAAGAAAGTTCCTGAAAAAGGCACTGGCAACAGAATAGGTCGAATCTTAAGACTCATGTAGGGTATTTCAGGTTACTGGCATTAAATATATGGAAAACATTTTTTCTGCATATTGGTATTGTACTAGGCAGCTGAAATTTTAAAATGTAGTTGCAGTCAAGTCCTTTATTCTCTGACATACCCCATTCTTTAGTGTGGTCTCTTTTAGTTTTCTTAGCTCCTCTGTGGTAGAAAAAAAAAATTCCTAAGGTTTGCTAGTAGAAGGTAGTCCAGCAAAGACAACTAAAATGTTGAGAACGTGTTAACCAAAGAGAGAATTTTGCAAGTGGATATTCATGCTAGAGTTCATCTGCTCTTAGTGCAGTTGTTTTGTCATTTTATAAAGAAGACACTTCTGACTGACAACCAATTTTCTGAATATAAATTCTGATATAATTTGAATAATTACATAATTTCTGTCCACGTTAAAAAAACAGACATATGTGCAGTTCGTATTCTAATTATCACCACCAGAGACTGAAAAGTTAACTTCTCAGAAAATGAAGGCAATACAACATGCAGTAAGGGGAAATGTTGAAAAATAAAGACCTGTAGCCTTCTGTAAATTTTCAGATAATTATTTCAGTATAACATTCTACTTTTCTAGCTTGATAGGTTTCATATTCTTTGAAACTTTGTACATTTCTGTTTTGTGGGTTGGTGGTTTTTTTAATTTTTGTAAAATCCAGCATATACAGTAGGAAGAAAAAAGGCTGCAAGAAGTAGACAATGAATTGTGGAAGAAGAGGGATAACAATATTTCTAGCAGATTGTTAGTATTGAAGAGTTTTTAAAATAGTGTTCAGGGTATGCAATTGCTATTCTAGCAGATGCATTATGCTAGTAAATGTATGAGAATGTGGTACTATATGAAAATGAATTACAGAAAACTATTAAGAAATCTTATTTATGTCTTGAAGAGGAAATATATTACCATAAATCCTACTTTATACCAATAAATTGTGTTGCCTACACAGAATTATTTAAACAGGGAAAAAAATCAGTGATGTGTTAATCCTTCACTGCACATGTATTCATTCACATTGCCAGAGTCAGATCGCATGGGGAAGAAAGGAAATTGTATAAAAAGGAGTAAAATGTTTCCAGCTGTGTATCTTGAATTTTCAGGGAAAAACTACTTTGGAAACTTCGATATTCAGTATCAAACCCATAGTAGTGATGACTTCTAAGCCTGGTTTGAGCCACCGTTTTTCTCTGAGATATTGTTGCCTTTTCTTTGCTAGTGTTGTATATTTTTGTGAGCAGGCTGTCTTTTAATTTCCCTATGGTCTCCTTGAGAAGTCATTTCTGTATTGCAGCACACACAGATGATTCCATTCCCCTGGAAGATAGTTCTTTTACTGTCACTTTCTAGTGGAATAAGAGCAACCTTAACCTCTGAGCCCAAACCTGTTAGAATCCCTCCATGCCTTTTCTGCCCTGGTCATTTTAGGGAAGTAACTCAGCTGTGCACAAGCATGGGTTCTGGCTTCGGTAGAAGTGTCCAAGTTTTTCTCCATAGTCAGCTGAAGCTGGTATAAACCTGTGGTCATTGTACCTTGGTGCTCTTAGTGTTGCTGACTTTAATAAAATAACAATGGTAAAATTGTGGTTCTAGCTCAGGACAGTATCCATCCATTAATTTTGTGATGGTGGGAGGGAGCAATACATCTGCATTCAGCCAGCCTTTTGGTTTAAGGGTGGATCTATGCAATTCAAGTGCGTTTCCACAAGTATTATGAACTCCTATGATTTTGCTTCAGTAAAAGATATGACTACTGAAATTTTATTTGGCCATAGATCATAGTGAAATTCCTTTCCTGCCAGAAAGCAATGGTTCATTCAGGTAGCATTCCCTGTTATTCCTTGGTCTGGTGACCTTCGTTCCAGATTCAAGGAGGACAATTCTGAAAGAAATTTGGAGAGAGCAGCTGCTTTGCTTTTGAAAACCACAGTCTTACACAATCAGAAGCAGACTTTCCAAGGATCTCTGCTACTGTTTAGACATCAACAAATAATAATAAAAAAGAATTGGGAAAGAGTTTGAAAGAAATTATGATGTCACTTTGTTTATAAGTTAAATACCTTATATTAACCCTGTGGGCCCTAGCAGTGCCGTTGATTTCGGTCAAACTTGGTTACTTTCCAGGAATAGTTAGAATTGGGTATTCAAGTTCTGATGTGGCCATCTAGTTCTCTGGATCTGTGGTGAACCATATGGATCATTACTGATGCAGAAGTTCACATTCAGCTTCCTCTACATCATTCTTTCTCTGTTTAGAAATGTGGGATCAGAGAACTTTTGTAAGATAAAGAATAAGGATAAAGATCAAGATGAAATCTGAGACCTGTAGATGGAAATGATAAAGCCTTCTGAGTCAAAAGATGTGAGAAATAATGCTCTTAAGATATTTTGGCTTTCAAACATTTCTATAATCATGTTTTTATTGTAGGTTATGGTATGAACAAAACATGGAAGTTTGTGTTCTGTGAAGACTTTATTAATTCAATTTATGACTCTCTGAATAGCCAAAAAGCTAGAAAATGTTGCAGTCCTCGCTTTTCTTTCTTTCAGTATTTCCCACAAAAAATTGCAAAAAGATCCATACATCCTGATATCCAGACTAGCTGTGCCCAAGTGATGTATATTTCAGAGTTTTCTCATTATTAAATGAGGTTATGACCACTAGCACTTTAAACATGTCAGCAAAAATAAATGTTGTGTCTCTGATTTAAAAAAAAAAAAGGTATATGTATATACACACACATATACATATGAATGCTTCATTTTCACAAATGCAGTTGTAGTAGTAAAGATGATACTGTTTGTAATACAGTAAGCATTTGTATTTCACGCAGTTCTTTTCTACAGATTTTCATCCTACCCTCATTAATAAATTTCAAGGTACTTTCCACCCCAGCAATATTTATCAGTACGAAAGTTTTTAATAATATATCCCTATTTAGTGATATTTGTTAATATGACTAGCATTTTTATATGGGGCAGTTCTCTCTCATTCACTTTTCTGGGAAGGGTATGATTTTTGTAGGTATGTGCTTCCATCTGTCAATGCTAGATGATGCCGAATAGAAGGAATGTTCCTTGTGTTTGAAACAGAAGGAAGGCAGGCTTTTGGCTATAACCTAGTTTTTGTTGTGAATTTGTTTCATGATTTCTGATTGGCTTTTGAGAGATCTCTGTCTGGTGTACCAAAAAAAAAAAAAAAAATCTTGTCATAGGAAACTCTGCTTTGGTTGACAAGATGTGTGGGAGAGCAGAGGTATTCAGCAGCTTTAGATTGTAGTACCTATTGTATTCAATGGAGATAAATACTGCTTTTCATTCCTGTTGAAAAAGGTGATACTGTAGTCTGTGTTGCTGAAAAGATGCTCTGGAGTGTTCAGTACTAGTTGACACTTGCAAAGAGCTAGGGGTGATTCCCGAGGAGTGGTATGACACGGCAGTGGTCCCTGTGAAAGCTGATGAGTGCTACACAACCTCACATAAGAGGTCTCAGTGCAAGACTGAATCCCAAAGATATGTGGGGATGGTCAGAGGTACTACTTAAGGAGCTAATATGTGCGCTTCTGTTTCTGTATTGTATCTTAAAAGAAGCTTTTTGCCAAACATTCTTCCATTAAACATTTTTTAATGTTTTTGTTTTCTCATCTTTCTTCAGGGGAGTATCTTGGTGTCTCTTTTTGTGTGCATGTATGTCTGTATGCAAGTCATGTATGGTAGGGAGAGGAGGCACAAATAAGTGATACGGAAAGCAACGAAACTCATCGTTTGAAATTATTTCCTGTAGAAGCTGATTCTGTAGTATGGGAGTTGTCCAGAAGGGGAATATAGAGGAACATTGTTGTTACTGTGGAAAATTCCTTCATGTCCAAGGAAAAGGGTCGTAAGGAAAGGTTTCATCCTGAAATTTTCAGAGTTCCTGAGACTTAGCCCACGTATATACGGGGCTGAAAAACAAGAGACTGGTAAATTCATTGAATTATGGGAAATAAATGCAGGAAAGCCCAGGGTGGTATTACTGCCTTGACAGTAGTTAGTAGTATTACTAGGGAGACATTGTAGAGCATTTTTTCACCAGGTGTATTGTGAGCAGTGAAGGCTGTGTGCCCAGGTACAATGCCTTTTGGAAGTCCAGCTGGAATGAGGAGTAGTGGAGATTGTCTGCATTTCTCAGGACAGTTTCTCTTAGTTGTACGAAAATGGTAGGAAAAAAAGAAGTGTGTTGTTACTGCAATCTGAATGTCTCGCAGGAGCAACATTGCCAGGAGTATTCTTAAAATTAGGGATTAAAGTGACCATGTAGTATTGTAGCAGATGATGATGAGCATCTTTCAACGTCAGCGCATACGTTATTTTTCTTGATTGCTGCAAAAGTATTTGGAGGAATTTTTCAAGTAATATGTGTTTCCAAAAAACAGTTTTGTAATGTTTTATATTCCTTGTTTCTCTGAACCTTTAATATTTTGCTGACTAGTTCAACAGGAGGGAAAGTTATTACAGGAGTTAGATAGCAAGAAAAAGATGGTTGAAGGTAGTTAAAAATGTTTCTATTGCTGTGAACAACATACAGTAAGAGTTACATAGGCAGATGCATCAGGCACTGCATTTCAAAGACTGTCTTTAATATGTAATGTGATTTGCCATACATGCTTATAATTACAATAAGAAATTTGTCAGAAATACACTGTGCCTCTAATAAAAAAAGTGTATACATTAAATGTAACAGTGTAAGATCTGCTGGTTTATTGCACGTTGGCCATTTGCACGGCAAAATCTTATTCCATGTTTTTAAATTACTCTGGTAGCATCAGGATCCATAACTTGAGTATCCTCATTTTTAGGTATTTCTTTCCCCTCACTCATGTTGCATAGTTAATATGGAGGATAACACATATTACACTGTTCACATTCCAGTGCATGGTGAAACATGTTTAAAGCAGACTTAAAACTAATAATGCATAAATTACAAACATCACAATAATTGTAATGTACCACTCCTCCTAATTAGGTACTGGAAGTTACATATCTGGAGAGAAGGTGAAAGAATAATTTTCGATACCAACTAGGTAAATAGGATTAAAATCTGTAGTTAAAACCATTTTTATGAGCAGTTAACCTCAGTATATATGAGTTTGTAAAGACTTCTGTTTAATGACCAAGTTAGCAGTGAATTATTTTCTTGCTGTAGGCAAGGGATGCATTGCGTGGTCGATTTTCTCTTTTAAGCAGTGTGCCTCACCTCAGAAAGTAGATAATACTGCATAACAGTAGAATAATATTTGTCAGATGTTTCTTGGAGGACGCAAAGGTATACGTTGGTCTGCTTAAATGTGAAAATCCTAGTAAACGTAGGCTGGTTAATATTTGTAGTTGGAAATCTTGAAGTGCTTTACAAACAGGAGTGAACATTAGTTGTACTGTGGGATTTGATTGAGGACACTGGTCCTCCCTAGGAACTGATCTGAAAAAGGAGCTGAAATGCCAGTTAAGTGTTTCCTTTAATGCCTGAAGCCTGAACTCTCCAAACTAAATTTGATGAGTTTACAAACTTAGCTTTCAGTTGTTTCTGAGAGAGATACAAGCTTGTAAACACCTTCACTGACCTGGGACTGAATCAAGGTCTTCCAGTTTGTGAAACTAAGAGAAATGGCAGAAAATTCAAAATGATGCTGCAAGCAAAAGGGTAATCCAGAAGAGCATTTATTTCTCATGTAGTTAGCCAGTACAGAGTATGTTCTTACAGTGTCTGCATGAAACTTAATTTCCTCTTTTGTTGTTATCCTTGCATTGAAGCTAACTTCACCTACAGAAGGATTGTCCCTTCCTGGTGACCTCTGGCTCACTGTCACATTTATAGAAATAACATTAAGAAATTAATTCCTTGCATATTGTGGATTTTCTGCAGCAAATGGCTCTTACAGTACAATGTTAAAATTCTAGTAGCCCAATTTCCATGGCTAAGCTTGCCACTTCAGTGATGTGTAGTAACATTAAGTGATGGCACTGTCCCCAGGGCAGGATTGCCTGGGCCTTGCAGAGACCCCTGCAGCAGGATGCTGCAAGCAGACATCGGGGGTCAAGTTACACAGAATTTTAAGATCGACTTTTTCATTCTTACACTTTTGCCTCTAGCCACGTAGGAGACATTATCAGCATCAACTTTTGGGTGAGAAAAAAACCCAAAGTGATGGGGGAGTGGAGGAACGGGAGCAGCTGGGGATGCGGGAGGCCGTGCAGCGCCGCGGGGACCCGGCCAGCGGCGGGGCAGTGGGGACAGCTGCAGGCCACCGCCACCACTCAGCAACAGGCTTTTACCTGCTTCCCCCGGCTCCCGGGGACTTAGGAGCTCCGACACAGTTTCCTCTCTCCCACGGCAATCTGTGTGTTACTGACACGGCGTGTTTGAAGGATGAAACGTTCATTTCTTTCCTCATTTTACAATCATTTAAATGTAGGGGTTTTTTTCCTCTGGGGGGATCGTTAGAAAGTGTTTGACATTAGTTATTCTTGTGTCCCTTTAAAGGCATAGAAAAAGGTATTACAATTTTTAAACTGATCTTTTTAGAAAAGGCTGTCACTCCTCTGATGCTGTTGTATACAGCCAGAGACTGTGCAGCAGCACGTGTTATTTCCCTGATAAAATTTTGCTTTTTTATGAATACCTTATTTAAATGGAGGAAGTTTTTAAAAGGTAATCTTTACATTTCTTATATGATCATGTGATCTGTTTACATAGTGAGTTATTTATAAAGTGATTTTTATTAAATATTGATTATAAAGTTGTTAGACAAATGTAAAGCACTGTTATCAGTACATTCCTGTATCAAAAACTAAAGATGTTTGAACAAATTCTCACACATTTAAACAAATTATTTATATACGTAAGGGGGATTTGTTGCAAACAAATGGAAATGAATGCAATTTTAACTGAGTTGTTTGGGTTTTTGTTATTTACTGAACATTAATATCAATGGAAACATTCCTGATTAAAGATGCTGCTTCTCTTATGCTGGAGTAATGCAAGTGGCTTTATTATTATCAGGATATTTTACTGCTGATAATGGGGGATGTGTTCACATATACAAATACATATATTTTTCTCAAATCTGATTCGATAATCCAATTCCCATTGTTAGGTGCAGATTAAAAAGAATTTTGCACTGGTAGGGGTTCTAAAGCCTTGACATTGTTTTAATCTGATAACGAATGGCTTTAAGTTCATGTTCTTTCAGTTGTTGGCAACAAATCTAAACCTGTGTTTTTTGGATTTATGAGGATAAGTCCTGCTTTGGCAATCTTCTAGATCCTCAAGAGAATAGTTAAACAGTGATTAATCATTGTTTCTTCACTGAGTGTGCAGAAAAGAATGGAAAAGCTGCATTTCACACTTCTGAAGCAATTAATCCCCATGATCTTAGCCAGGTTTGTCTTGTAGATAAGTTGGGATACAAAACTGTACCTAATTTATCAATGTATGCATGCCATAAAGTATAAAACACACAATTTATTTCATATCATTTATAGTCAAATGTAAAAAAAGAGTGACTTTGCCATATCCAAGAGTGTTTCTTACATTACCTTCATATAAACTAAGTACCAGAGATTACAATGGGATTCCTGTTTATTGTGCACATCTGGTGCAGTCACTATGCATTTTCTCATTCACTTGCTGGCATTTTTAGTGATTGTGGCATAAATCACCTTGCTAATCAGAAACATAAGTGACGGGAAGTCATCTCCTTTTTTTGAACAATGGGAAAAAACATATGGCTTCTTAGACAGGACTTGGCTGTTATACTATTTATGTGGCATTATATTCTGTATTTAGAATTTCATATTAATTGCTGTGGTTTGATTGAAGGCATAGAATGCCCTGTGGTTTTGGTCAAAGTATTTGTTTTATGATCTACTCATAATGCCTTCCACGCTTAATATCTGTTGTATTTGTGGATATCAAAACCGGAGCTAAACATGCAGGCTGTATTTTAAAATGTGATTAAATGTTTTCAAACACTTTTTAATCAATATGAAATGGGTACTGTATGTTCCAAGGGACACCATATAATAGAAAGTTGTTAATAAATTGTGTGGCATAGTAAACAAGAGAAAGGAAATGTTTGTCCTTATAGGGAACATGTATGCTCTAAACTTCTGTTCCTGCACAGTATCTGTCACTGAATTTACCACAGGATATGTAATACCAGTTGCTGTTTGCAGGATTGTATGAAATCAGGCTAGGAGGTGAGACTGATAGTTTTTGTGAAGAAAGTGTATTGATAATTGTGATTCCGAAATAAAATTCCCCGTGGGATAAAACATATAATAAGATGCCAAAATTATATTAACATGGGAGGAAGATAATTGCACCCAAAAGCAATTCGTGTACAATATCAGTTTTGTGTATCTAGTTCCTCTTCTTACATGAATATTTTGCACTTCATTTTGTGTCACTTATTTTGTGATCCATGACAGTGATTACTCCTTTAGCCAAATAGTTTATTATTAATAATAATTACTATGAGGAATTTTTAGTAGCCTTTTGAAAGAACATAATTATTCATAGCCAATGGCTCACAGTTTTATTTACTATTTTATTATTTCTTTTAAATAATTAATTAAACATGTAACCTAATTCAGTAGTGTTATTGACCAAGTTTCTCTAACCAGTGTGGAACTCGAGATTATTGCATAGTATTGGAATATACTAATTTCTGAATTGTCAGGACTCCGTCTTTGTATATCTAAAAGATGATCTTTATTCTATCTCAGGAAACTCCTAAATAATTACAAAAAATACTGAATTAAGTAACGCTTATGAATAAGACTTGCATATCAGGCTCTTGAAGTTGGGGGAGGTAAACAGGATGTAAAAAGAGTGAGCAGTTATTACTGATAACACCTCTCTGGCAATGCAAATTATGCCTCAGTGGTACTAAAGGAAAATAGATAATGGGAGAAGGCAGAGTAATGCTAAGAAGCACTTGTTAAGCCTTATAATGGAGGTCTCCATCTTCTTTGCTCAGGTACAGGTCTAAGTGCACACTGTAGAGATGCTGCTTTTGAAAGCTTGTCAGAAAATATGTTTTTACCCAAGTATTTGGCCCGTACTGGGAATTGTGCAAAATGCTGAGGAGGTAACCTGAAACTAACTGACGTGATGTCCTTAAGATGACTTGTACAAAAATAGAAGAACTTCAAAAATAATAGGACAGCACACCACCTTAATTTTTTTAATAGTTGCTCACTGTAAGTTTTCTGCTGTTTCTTTTGTGATCTTATGTAGTGAAACTGTAATTTTACTACAAAATTTCAAATTTGGTATATCAGTTTAACAGGACAGATTCTTCAGAATTAGTCTAAGGTATGTCATTGCCCCTAATAAGTGCCTTTAAGTACCAAAGAAAAAAGGTCTCGTCTCTATCAAATACCTCATTGAATCTGATTTTTCTAAATCAAATTTATTTTTTTTTTTTAGTTTTCATTCACTAAAAAAACCAACCTAAAACACATGCACGTAAACTTACTGACTCACTTAGTATTACTCTAACATTTTTACAACCATTGCTAAGTCTGGAGTTGCAGATTAGTAAATGGCACTAGCTAGGCTTAAAAAAACATTCACACCTTTCATGGTCTGACATCTCACTGAATGGTCATTAACCTCTCCTCATGGACTGGCCGTGTGCTCACCCTGCTGCCTGCTGAAAGTAAAGATGAAGGGAGACTGGTGGTGTTTTAAGTAAGATGTTGGTCTTTGCCCAGCAGCATTATAGCCTGAGAAACTGTTGATCTAACTTAGCGAGTGTTGATCCTTCTTTCTACTTGCAGGCTCCCCAAAAATGTTCTAGTGGACCCTTATGTGCACCCTTAAGTAACCAATTTAATTGAAAGCAGGTTTGATTTTCCTGGTGTGGTCATAGGTTAGCATTTTAGTTTGGATCAGGAATGTATCTTTGAAGCAGATTGTCCCCACTGTGCTTGTGTTCATACTGCAGAGTAGTGCCAGCGTTGGGAAAATTGATTTCTTTTGGATTAAGCTAAATCAGAAGTTGCACACCAGCAGTGTATAAATGAACTTCTTTTACAACAGCTGCTAGTGGGCTTTTGGTCCTGAACATGACCAGTCCAAATTAAAACCCCTTAAAAGATGTATTGCGCTAATGTTGTTCCTCAGCATTAACTGTTTCATTCTACCTGTCTGCCTACATTGAGCAGTTACCACTTGCTGACATAGATCCACCTTTTGTGAATCTCTTAGAAGTACCCAATGGAATTCTAACTGGTTTGTGCAGGGCTCGGACTGATCATCAGGGTTGGATGGGTAACACATTTATCAATACATATTTTTTTAAATTATGCAAATGGAGTTAGTGATATGAAGTTTAGTTATCATATTTAAATACTGAGTGACTTGCAAAATGATCTGTTCCTCTTAGACATTGTCCAGCAGTGAAACTCAGAAGTCAGCATAAGGTGCAATGACGGAGGGCTAAGAGGGAAAGGACAAAAGGGATGCTCATAAAACTGGGAGATGGAAAGGGATAAAGCTCCTGTAGGATAAATATAATTCAATATTTTTCACAGGCAGAACTCTTGTAGAGCTGTAGTCTTTAAGGGAAAACTGTTCTATTCACTTGCATGAGTTATGGACAGAGTTTTTTATTTTTTTGTGCCTGGCAATTTAGAAATTTTCTCTTGGAAAGAATTAGATGAGATATAAACTGTAGACTTACGGCTTAAGGCTCTCTTCAGAATGGATAATTGTAGAATTCCCTTCTTTGTCCTAAAACCAAGCTTACTTTTGCCCAACACAATGTAAAACAATATTATGTATATTGGACACATTTTAAAATTCCAGTCAATGAGTTACGAATTCATCAGCAGAAACAATTTGGGAAGTTCACTTTCTTTGATAAATAGTCACAAACAACTCAGGAGAGGGTTAAAGACTTATGTTTAGATAAATTCATTCTCCTTCTAATGAGGAGGGTGGATAAAATCATTTACTTCATTTTAATACAGTTATTTAAAACTTAAATTTTGAGTTTACAACCATCTGTCTCAAGGGCTAAGCTCACTATAAACTATTATAATCATTTAAATAAATAGAGGAAAAAACAATCCGTTCAATATGTTGAATCAATATGTCATGCTTTGAGTATCTATATAATTTTCCTCACATTAGGATCCATGGCACATGTACAGTACAATATGTTCTATAAATAGGCCTGGAAAGAATACGGCTGTATCTTAGACTGCAGAGGGAACGGTAGCGCTCCCCAGAACTTGGTACTTGGTTTTGCCTAGCAGCCGTCTTTCTCTGTAATCAGAGTGTGATTCAAAACCTAACCAACTGTAATTAAAAGAAGATAGATTTTAATGGCCGCGAGGTAGCAGAGCGTGTCTTTGTCATGTCTTGTGTCCATCACAAGAAGAATCTTAATTTGGTGCCCGCATTTCATTCCCTGCTTGGGCAAAAAACTGTTTTTTCTGCTCTCACCAGCACTGTTTGGTGTTTCCACTTTGAAATGACGGAATTGTGCAGTGTTCCTCCCCAGTTAGCTTGGCCAAATGAATTAAGCTTATATGGCTAGAGGAGTCAGTTCTTGGTTTCAGCACTTAACAGTGTATGTGTGTTATAGAGTACCTACTCTAATCACTTGGAAAATACGGATTGGAACATAAGCTACGGGCCTGCTCAAAGCTAAGTAGCTCAGGAAGGAGTACTGATGAAAAAAAGAGAAAATGATGGATGGACGGACATGGGTGAAATTCATATAACTACAACTCTAAAAGATATTTATAGTACCTGAGTTCCAAGTCAGCTTTGTCCAGGAGGGAAGATTTTCATTCTTTTAACTGCTAAGGAATTATTTAATCATTTTTAAATAGCTTCACAGACTGTATTATGAAAGTACGGTGAAGACATGGCTATTGTTAAAATAAGTGGCTTATAATATTTAAAAGATTCAGTAAATTTAAAATGTAAATTTTGCTTACATAGTACAAGTACAGTCTAAAGCTCTGTGTAAAGAACAGTATCAGAGTCTGTGTAACTGAAAATACCAGCTTGATTATTGTAAACTGCCCTTGTACTTTTATCACGTACGAAGAGTAAAATTATAACTGTATTGTAGAAATGGGACAAGGATAGCAGTGAGGGAGCAGGAGAAGCAGAGTAGGTCCTAAAGCATATTCTGGGACTCCAGTCCATTAACTATATAAATTGAGAAGCTGCCATGTTCTTCTGAGTTATGGAACAAGAAATCCCTTGAGGGTTTGTAGTGACATCACAAACTATTAGAGGTTTGGTTTTGATGTCACTAGAATCCCTTGATGAAGTCATGGCCCAATAATTCATCTGTCATCTGTGTTTATGCTGCAAATAAAAATTATTAAGGTTAGATGGATGGATGAAATTTATGTTCTGTTCCTCACTGTATAAGTAACATACCATCTCAAGGATACGTAAAAAGAAAAATACACTGCTTCTCTTAACATTGTGTCCTGCTCTTCTGTACTTGAATCTAAATTAAAGCAGGTCAAATGTATTTCTGTTGTGTGGAAGGAGAATATTAGGATTAGAAGAGAATATGGGATATCAAGAAATCTGGATTCTTGTTTCACGTATATCACTGACTCGGGCCATGTGAGCCTGTAAGAGCCAACTCTTGATTGAAACCATACTGAAACCTTTGTGTGCCCTCCCTTGAAAAAGTTCCACGTGAACATAGAAAAACATAGGGTTCAATATACATGGAGTATTTTACACTGTTGAAGCCTTGGCATATGGTTGTGGGTGTCACCTAGCATCCTTGTGCCTCACTTTCTGTATCCATAAGATGAGGGGAATGCTTTGCAAGGTGGTTCGACTCAGCAATATTTGGAAAGCATTGTGGTTTGCATAAAGAGCAGAGTATTTTTTTTTCTAAAATAGAGAAGTCTGTTGTTAAGTGGTGGGCACTGTTAAACACCTAACATCCAAGTACTGGTCAGAATGCAAATATTCCAAATTCCTGTGTTAGTGTACTTTTTAGGTTCCTAATACAATAGTATCTACTGTGCTGCATTAATTTTAGATAAATTTTAGTCACTTGCATACTTGAAACCTTTTTAACCGTGTTCTGTATAATGCTGTTCTCCATTTATATTCATATTTCTGTCCTTTTGACGTTAGTATTTAAGAAAATCTGAATCATCTTATTAAGTTAGATGAAATACCTGGCTTTTTCACCATTCTGTTTCACTAGATGGCTCAGGCAAATTGCATGTTTTTACTGTTAAGTTCAAAATTCTACAAGTAAGTAGAACCTAAAAATAGCTTAACTTTTCTAGACATTCTTTAGTTTCTTCGGCAGCACAAATACGCATTTGTTTATCTAGATCTATTCAGACTTACGCATGCTAAGACCCATTGAAAGCTGAAGTCTCTATGTAATTTATTTTCAGTGTGTAGTGTAAACTGCTGTGCTGTATATACATTTTATATTTATGTCAGAAAAGGGTTGCAGAGGGGTACTTTAAAACCACCTTTTTGGCTCTAAATAGCTATTGTGTACATATGGTAAGGTACTGCTGCTTAACAATTAGTAACTGCTTTGATGAAACTAAATTACATGTTTAGGTTCCCATCAGGAAGTCGCTTCACATATCTGTATTAATGTATTCAAGGCTCGAGAAGGAAAGTTAATTTTCCAGCTTAAATATTTAATTCAAGCTTAAAATTTAGTCTGTAATTAGAGCTCCCAAATGGCAGGAACATGGAGTATTTGTCCATTTTAATTAGATTGTTGTTTACCTATTAATTATATATCATATCTTGTCATATAGTTTTGATGGTAACAGATGGTGCTAGGAGTTAGTAAGGGTTTGAACAAAATAAGATTTCACATGATTTATTAAGTTGCACTTTATTAGTGAGTGGTCTGCTTTCGTCAGGTTATTCTGTGGAATAAGAAGTTTGAAACATTTCACCAGTTTTGATGATTACTCTTTATGTGCTCTATGGAAATACTGAACTTAACTCCAAAAGGTGCATTCTTTTTGTTTAGAGGAAGATGTAATACTTCTTGTATTTCTCCAAAGTTATAGCCTCTTAGACTACCCACATGACAGTAAGCTTACCTCTTTTTTTCTTTTTTTCTAAATGTTGTACATAAGACTTTTCAAGAGCAACGTCTCTTTTATCTGCAAAGAGTACTGTCTAGAGCAGCTGTTTCAGAGGTGAAAGACCTGACTGAATTGTAAAAACATTAGCTTCGGCACAAAATCTGCAGTTCATTTTCAAGTAAGTTTCAAAGGGTTGAAAAACCCAGCATATCAATTTGTGGACTGGTGGTTTCAAAATACACATGTGTGTATGCACACACACGCACCTCTACCGCACCCAGCAAGCATTTAAATGTAAAAGCTAATGGCGATTTTTCAGAGTTCTCTAGTTCTGGTGAAATCATACCATATACCTTCACCTGGTATGTGAACAGTTTTCCAGTTCTTCGGTAATATCTACTGCTGACACAGCGTGACCCTTATCACACAACCATATCTTACCTAGATTCATCAGTCCTGTATGCAATATAAATATGTCTGTCTAAGGATGTTCTAATGGAATTAGTGGAGGGCAGCCCACATTGTAAGCCACGCGCACACATACATAGGTCATACAGTATCTAACCTGTGCTATTTTGGGGTTCTAATTTAAATATTCCTTTTCAAGACCTGGGAGAGAGGAAAAGAAAAAGTGAAAATAAGGGGCATCTCTTCTGAGTTTTGAAAGATTAAAAGAGAGAGAGAAAGCCTGAAAGTTTTTCAAAGAAAAATCTCTACCCAAAATCGTGGGGCTCCTGAAAAAGACAGGAAATGGAAGTAGATACATGACACAAGTAAAACAGGGAGAAAGTTGAGAAGGTACGTAAGTAAATAAGATTGCATAGTACAGGTTGAAGCAAGTATATGTTGGTTGCAGAAAAAAAGAGCCTTAAAATCTCTACACATTCAATAGATGTGTGCATGAGAAGTTGCATGAACAACATTGGTAAATGGACTGTGGCTTTCTCTGGGTAGATTCTGCACAGTGAAACTAATCAGTAGTGGAATTTAGCAGTGTCGTGTTTGTTGGTGATTAGAGAGTATTTGAGCTTTTAAATCCACTTGATCATAGATCACTTGAACTATTCTCTTTTTGGTCACTGGAGGGAAGAGAGAAGAGACAAGTTTCTTAAGTCCAGGTCAATTCAGAAGCTCTCTGTTACACAACGAAGTAACTAAATAATTTTTTTGTGGATGGCCAGTCTTTCTGTTTTCACTGGTTGCTTTCATGGGACCTTGATAGCTTAATCCCATTGGGGTATAATATACCTGAATAAATGAAGATCCTTTTCCTGTAATTCCCCTTTTTTTTTTAAGCTAATTATATACTGCTGTCTTCCTTCTTCCTTCCTTTTGTCCCCTTGCCAAGTTAAAAAAACATGCACGATCATCAGAACTGTACCTGTTTCTTGACATTGACCATGGGTTCAAAGAAATGGTAAGAGTCAGAGTTTTGCTAGTGAAAAGTAAACAGATGGCCGCAGTACACACACTGATTTCAAGGCTTGCTTCAGTGGGCGACTTGACAAACAGTAGATCTACAAAACTGCCTCCTTGTTCTGGCACTCGCTTTGTCCGCGCACCAGCAGCAACAGATGCTTGATGCTGACACTAGGTTTTTTTTTTCCCCCCACATAACTTTGGTCACATACTCCTAGTTGGATTTACTGTGACCTCTCTCTTGTTTCATAATTGTCCCCATCAGCATGGTTGCTACCTTAAAAAGTATTGATAAATATGTCTGTGTTCAAATCAACTGGAGGTGGGGTGAGTAGGGGGAGGTGTTTGGGAGTGTGTATGTATCTTGGACATGTTCCCAAGCCGAGGATCATTTTATCACCACCTACATCTAAAAAGAACCACTATGCTGAAATTGTGCAGTTTGATTAGCTAGGAAAAGCTAAGTGACTTGGCCTATTGCCTCTTGTATGTGTGAAAAGATTACCTTCTGAAAATGTGACCTTTTATCCTCTTTTGCTCAGATACTGGATTTTTCCCTGTGATTTGTAGAACTGTGTTAATAACAGAAAACTGCATTCAATTGTTAGCGGCTGAAATATAAGTGATTACAAAAATATTATCACAAGATAGAACTAGTAAAAATATTCTACTTGCTGAGCTTGCACCATCAGAATTTATTTATACATTTTATGCAAAAATACAGGGTTAATTTTTTTATTCCTTTGACCCTGTATATCAAATGTGATAAAATATGCTATCCTGCAGCTAAAAGCAGATGGAAAAATAAATTGAAGAACAGCATTTAACTGCAGTCTTATCCTAGTTCATATAAAAATATTACAAAAATAAAACAGAGACATAACTGGGTCATTGAAATGTTCTTTAAGAAAGGCTGCTTACGCAACAGAACTACCGCATTTTCAAATACTGTCGTTCATAACATTCCTTAAAAAAAAAAGAAAAAGAAGGATTTTGAAATATAGCAGTGTGAATTTTGTTTTTAAAATAGTTTATACTCTTTGGAGTTGATCTTTCATTGAGAATTTTTGTTTGTTTCTTTTGGAACATAATAAAAGTACTGTGTTTGCATTAAGTCTTTCTTACAGCCATTAGAGAGTTTTGAATCATCAGTTCCAATTTATTGCAGTGCCTAGCAGGGCTTCAGCTTTACTTGCTACCTTTCTTTGGAATATCAGTGCCATTTATAGCTTCCAGAATAATTCTGTT